>NC_026008.2:9600875-9716194 GCF_000442705.2 Elaeis guineensis | reverse complement strand
CAGCCACTGTGTGTTGCTTGGAACTCTTCCAGCAGATAGCCCCACCATTAAGGGTAAAAATAAATCTCGACACACTTTTGCTGTCATCGTGATCAGACTAGAAACTAGAGTCTGTAAACCCTATAAGTCTCAAGTCTGATTCACCATAAACAAGCCACTGGTCCTTAGTATTTCTTAAATACTTCAGGATGGTTTTAACAACCTGTTGGGAATAGTGTCCCAAAGCCAATCGTCAGCCTGTTGATGGTTTTGCTCATTTTTTATATTTGTACATGAATAATAAATTAATAAAATTATTTGATATTTTTCATCACAAAATATTTCATCTTCTAATGAACTCCTATGTTGTGGTGAAGTCCTTAGGACTATTTAGACTCGACAAAGGAGGATTTATCGTTTAGTCCTTAAATCTATTCGCGATCAAATGATACGTTGTTACTAAGCACGACAACGTTTATCAAGCATAGGTCGTTGTGTGCCATATAGGTTGGTTGTCCTCTTAAACCAATGAGTGTGGAGATACTGGTATGGCATACAGGTGAGATGTAAGGGTTACATCTGCACTGAACGTGACCGACTCCAGAGCTATTTTCTGCTGTAAAAATTACTCCAATGGAATATGGGTATAAATATCCCTCCGACCTGAGACCGCCACGGAGACTTGCAAGTAACTCACTGCACTTAGACAACTGGACTACCTGAATTTTTAATTCAGTGACGGAAGGCTGCTGGGTGTAGTCAAGTACTTGACTTGTCGGTGCGTGTGTCAAGATGGGATTGACCACTCCAGTTTAGAGCTGTGTACAATAGTGTTTCAATTTAGCAAAATCTTGGTCAGGGTAGTCCTTGTGAGGAGTCACAGGACTGTTTGAGTTGAGCACGATTCGGGTGATCTAATCAGGGTTGACAGTTTAAGCCTAAGTCATCCTAAACACAAGGTCAAAAGGATGAATTATACAGTAACCATATTCATATAGGTTCTGAGTGTTGCGATTGTGACTCTTCGATCTATCCAAACGTCGGGTACCATTGCTAGATGGTCACTTCGATTAGTACAGAAATTGGTTCCTGTGCTACCGACTTAGGTTCGAAACCTGCGGGGTCACACACATTAGAGGTTCCTATCTGATCTGATGGCTGATGTAGAATCCTACATGTTTGAGACTCAGTGATTGAGAATCAAAATTCTCTGATCATGAGTTCCATACATTATGGGTACCGGGGTCAAGAGTCCCACTGTTTGGGACTTTTAGATCAGGGTTACATATCGATGAATTCTGATGCCTGATTGCCCATCGGATTTGGATTCAATATTTATGAGAGGTTTAATTAGTGATTTGATCACTAATTAACTCAATTTGATTGAGTAATTATTTTGGATCAAGTCCAATTGAATTGGATTTAGTTGGGTTGACCCGATTAGGTTAAGAGTTGACCTAATTGTCGAGATGGTTTGGTCCCTGATTTGATCAAGGGTTGGGCTTAATCAATTTCTGATTTGATTAAGATTTTATTGAGCCTAATTAAGCCTAATTTTGTTGGGTTTAAATTATTCTAATTGGACCTAACTTATTTGGTTCAATTAGGTTGGTTTAAATAATTAAACCACCTTGACTCAATTCCATGTGCCACCTCACTTCCATTGCACCCATTTGAATTCATGAGAAGGAACTTCTCATGAATTTTTTCTTCATGCCAAGCCTCTCCATGCCCCACTTTAATGTGCCATATGAATGGATAAGGATGATTGGTTGGCCATTCAAATTCAAAATAAAGTTTGAATTTGAATGGGCAATCAATCTTTGCACCTTATCCATTTTTTTTATGCCCCATTTATTACATGAGAAAAGATTTCTCATGAAATCACTCTATGCACAATTTAAGCCATGCCTCATGCCTTTAGTGGATAAGGGATGGTTGGTGTCCATTTGAATTCAAAATTTGATTTGAATTCAAATGTGCAATTACTCATCTTTATCTTTTCTTTTAGATAAGATGTTTGACGTTGTTATAAAAGGAGGAGAAGAGTGGGGCATGCAAGATGAAGTTTTTTGGAAAAAAATTTTAGGGCATGAGAAGTCTTGTGCATGAGAAGGAAGTCCATATCCTTCCAAGAGAAAAAAGAAAGAAAAGAAAGAAAAGTGGGTGCAAGGTTTCTGGTGAGTTCCCTAGAGTTTTAGCCTGGGGTTCGGGAAGTGAAAAAGTGAGCTACGAGTGTCGTGAGCCCACAAAATCTTTGAGAGATCTTCAACATCCTCTCAAGCACGTCTATTGGACGATCTGAGGCATTCAAAGAATCGATAGACATCGATCGAAAGAGTTCGATCAGCATCGGCCGTCAAGAGAGCTCTACAACGAGATAGCACTCGTGAGGAGTTGATCAGATCGAGAGCTTCGTGTGGACGATCCATAGAGACCAGACATATTGTGTGACTACGTCACGATGATCAGACTCTCCTAACGGTGATCAGATTGTGGCGATCTACTACCCACAATTGTATTGTGTTCTGAACACATTACAGTAAAGTATTTATTGTTCAAATTTGAATTTAAAATTTAAATGCATGCATGCTGTATATCATATTTAGATCCTAGTGTAGAATAAATTTATATTAATTAATTAGATTAATTAATATTTTTCCACTATAAAATCATAATTTTGAAAAAGTTTTAAAATTATCATTTACCCCTGCATTGAATTTTCCCACAAATAGTATTAGAGCGGGTTCTTAGATATGATATATGTATTTGCATGCGTAGATTAAGTTATAATCTAAAAGTTTAAATTTGAAATTTGAAATTCAAAATTTGAAATTTGAATTTTGAAAGTTGTTCGAAAATTCAAAATTCAAAAAAATTTGAAATTCAAATTTTAAAATTTGAATTTCAAAATTCAAAATTTAAAAATTTAAAATTTAAATTTTAAAATTTGAAATTTGAGTGAAATTTCAAATTTGAAATTCAAAATTTAAAATTTAAAATTTGAAATTCAAAAATTTAAAATTTGAAATTTGAAATTTGTTTGAAATTTAAAATTCAAATTTAAAATTTAAAATTTGAAATTTAAATTCTGAAATTGGTATATTTAGATATACTTGATCCAAGTAGCAAGCAATCGAATTGGGTTGGTTGCCATGGCCGTCCAGTCATAGGAGAAAAGTAGGGTTTAAAGGCCCTCTCCTCCCATTCGATGGGTCTCCTATGGCGGTAGGGGCCGCTGTAATTATATCCCATACAGATGAAGCAGCGAAAGAAATTAATTGTAAAGGTTCAATTGTGAAATTTATCATGAATGTGTTAGATTAGATTTAAAGAAATATTCATGATTTATTTTGATTGAGTTATTTTCTGTTATGTAATTAGCAATAAGATTGCTATTTATGAAATGCTGATCTATTTGTGAAATGAGTCAACATATTTGGTGAACAAAAATAAAAACCTTTCAAATTTGAAAATTATTTTCGAAATGCCAAACCCTGACCCATCAGCCCAAATACTTACTTAATTAAAAGAATTAAGTGTTGTCTAGTAGGTCTAGAATTGTGAATTAAGACCTAAGACAATTGCATAAACTTGTGGGTCAATGGGTTAGATGGATTAGGTCCATAATTGGGTTAGACCTAAGGTTAGCTTAAAGAAATGGACTAAATTAGAGTAATTGGTCAAATCTAATCAAAAGTTGAATTAGATTAGGTCAAGGATACTCTAGACTCAACTTCAATAGTTGTAGTTGAATGGGTCCATGTCTTTAACTAGACCAAGATGGACTTAATTCATGGCTACGCGGTGGAATCCTATTTACTAAGTGGAGGCCAAAGCCTACTGATTAGGTTTTGGGGTAAAATCAATTACTAGAAGTTATTTAGAGAAACAACTAGTTATGAACCTACCCATAGATGCACATGAATTGTTGCCCAGCTATGCAACCAAGAGGGGGGGTGAATTGGGTTTCTAAAAATTTTAAGCCCAACAGATTACTTATGAAGATCAAAACAAAGACTTTAATTCAATATTAATTCCTAAGGCAGGAATGCAAGAATATAATAAAGAAATAAAGTGAAGAGATAAAGCACACCACAAACACAAGGATTTATAGTGGTTCGGTGCTAACCTTGCACCTACATCCACTCCCCAAGATCCTACTTGGGGAATTTCAATCCACTATCCTTTGTATTCAACCCGAATACAAAACGTCGGAAACTCCGACACTAGCTATCCCAAGCTAGATCACTTGTTTTCCGGGTACAAGTAAACCCAAAACACTCCGATTTCAGGTTCGGATCAACCTTTCCTTGTTTTGGAAATCCTCCAAAACAAGAACAAAAACTCACAAAGAGTTAGAAATTTAGAGCACAGTTAATACAATAACAGCTCCTTTAAATGAGCGAATATAACAATAAAAGCTTTACTCAAATGAAGAACCCCTTTTTCGGATTTTCTCAAAGTGGATGAACGCTTGAATGCTTGAGAAGAGGTTGATTGTTGATTGAAGATCTCTTGAAAGCTTTGAACGATCTCTAGATCAAGGTTGAAACAATAGGCGTGAAGAATTCTCTCCTTGAAAGATCTTGCTTTTCTCTTTCACAATCTCTCTGGTATATTGTGGATCCTCTCTCTTTTTCTTTTTGGATTTTTCGTTGATCTCAGGCTTTTTCTTGCAAATTTCGGATCCTTTCTTCTATTCTTCTCTTCTTTCTTCTCATTTTTGATTTCACGTTTGATCCGCTATTTAATCTGCAATTTCTTTCACCATTTAAAGCATTTTGTAGCATTAGAAGCAAGAGAAAACAATTTAGGTAGATAAAGAGCCGTTAGAGGATTTTTAGGAAGCATAAATGGCAATTAAAATGGGCAAAAAAATAGCCGTTGCTGACATTTCCCGTCGCAGGGGTCGACTCATGAGTCGACCTCTATTGCAAAAAAACAGAGAATGCGTTTCTGAAAATTCTTGGCTCAAATTAGCAGGGGTCGACTCATGAGTCGACTCATGCCTTGTGGGTCGACTCATGAGTCGACTCACAGGTCGTGCCAAGCCAGAAAACTAGCGTGCCAAGGAGAATTTTTGCGTGCCAATCAGCTCACAGTGCCATGAGTTGACTCATGAGTCGACTCATGCACTTCAAACCTTCATAACTTCAAAAATATAAGTCCAAACACAATGAAATTTTCACCAATAGATTTCAAATCATTTGTTCTACCAAATGGTACTATCAAATCAGGATTTTAGTGAAATTATGATTTTGCCCTTGAAGAGCATAAGGACTTTTTCATTTTAAAATTATTTGTATCCCTTCAATCTGCTTTGTAATCATCAAAATCAATCTAGGAGCAACAATCTCCCCCTTTTTGATGATGACAAAATATTTGAACAAAAATACTTATGTTAATGCATTAATTTCAAAAGAATCCATTATAGGTGTATATGCTTGAAAAGAGTATGATTCTTTTGGCATGTAATATAAATGCAAAAATAGTTTGTCCATTTTCTTAAAGATTTGAAAAGGGTATTAGATCATTTTGAGTTCAAGATATATCAGAGCAAGAGAAGATAAATAACTTTTGCAATGTATCAGAGCAAGAAAAATAATTTTTACAATGATATCAGAAAAGATTTTACAATGTATCAGAGCAAGAAAATTTTATAATATATCAGAGAAAATTTCACATGTATTAGAGCAAATGTCAGAGAAAATTTCACACTGTATCAGAGCAAATGTTATAATATATCAGAGAAAATTTCACACTGTATCAGAGCAAAAATGTATAATTATCAGAGAAACTTTCTCACTGTATCAGATCAAAAAATTTATCAGAGAAACCTTCACACTGTATCGGATTAAATTTTATCATGTATCAGAGCAAGTTAAAAGAAATTGTAGGGTGTATCAGAGTAAAACAAATTTCTTAAGATGTATCAAGGTGAATAAAATTTCAAAAGATGTATCAGAGCAAGTTTGAATTTTGAAATATATCAGAGCATATAAAAAAAATACTTATTTGCATTGTACTTATGATTTTGCTTTTGATGGATGACTTTTTGTTTAAGTTCTGTCTGATACCAAATTTCGATACCAAATTTCTCAAAGTTTTGTTTAATCTTTCAATCCTTGTTTTTGTTTAATTTCTCCAATATTTGTTTAATTTCTCCAATATTTGTTTTAATCTTCCAATCTTTGTTTTTGTTTAATTTCTCCCCCTTTTTCTCATAATTTAGGGTTTTGCTTTTTGTCTAATTTCAATTTTTGTTTTTGTTTAATTTCTCCCCCTTTTTGACATCATCAAACATAGTTAACTCTTCCTTTTCTTTTTCTGAAATATTCTTTAATTTCTTCCTCTTTAGAGTTTTTCACAGATGTTTGCTCCCCCTTAATATAGCAATTATCAACAGCAAACAACAACAAGGAGAAGACAATATTTCAAGAAGAAAATATATAACCAAAATATGATCATTACAAAGAGGTAGAAATATAGGTAAAAGATGATTCCATTAATATCATAATTGTTTCAATACATAGTTCTTAAAAATAAAATTCAACCAGCTAATTGTCAATACATGGCCCCAAGGTATAGATCCTAGAACAAGATACTAACTCCTAGGACCTAGTAAAGATCAAGATAAGTCAATGATCGGAGTCATCAGATATAGGGTGAGGAGATGATGGATCAGAAGTGCGTCCTCTACCCCGTCTGCCTCTGCCACGAGTAGGAGAGCGAGATGAACTGGGTGGCTGAGAATGCTGAGATGCTAGGGCTGAACATGAGTCTGATAGAATCAAGTACGTTCAGTGCTCTGGAAACAGATTGAAGTAGAGCAGTGAACTGGGTGGTAGCATGCTCACTCGATCCTCGGATCTCTTTCCTCAGTAATTCATATCCACCTTCTAGTGCTCCTCTGAGCCTGCCAGCCTCTGCAGTGAGGTCTGTGACCTCAATAGTAGACTCCTGTGGCTGGGGATGGGCCAATGCAAGGACTTGCCCCTGCAAGTCAAGAACTCTGCCAGTCAGTCTCCAGACTGTGTCCTCAAGCTGCTGTATCCTGACGGACTGATCTGAAATCATCTGAAATACAGTGGAGATGTGGGGAGTAATGGTCTGATCAGAAGAGGTAGCTCCAGGTGCAAAAGAAGTACTACTCCACTGGCTAGACAGCAAAGAAGCCACACGCTGTGAAATATGCTCGATCTGATCGTCAGCCAGTCTGAACTCTGAATGAGGTGCTCTGCTCTCTGGCTGATACACTGGTGTGGGCATCCTAGTAAACTCAGAAGGGCCAGCCTCAGTATCAGGAATGAACTGGGTATCTGGTGAAGCTGCCCTGAAGTCATGTACAGGAGAAGATGGACCTTCTTCTTCTACTCTGCCTTCAGTTCTGTCTTCAGCTCTTTCCTCAGCTCTCTCCTCAGCTCTTTTCTTCAGAGCCCTTGATCCAACCACCAACAGTCTTTGTAATTCCCATTCGGTGCAGGCTGTGTTGGTTGAAAGTGTCCACATGTGAGAGCTTGGTAGGTGTCTCCCCCTCACAGCTAACTCCAAACCTCCTAAATACTCTAGTAAGGGCCATACCATAAGGCAAGTGTGCCTTGGATCTGTTCAAAGTTTCTCTCATGGCCTCTATCATAAGTGCAGGGAGGTTTAGGGGGGTCTGAGTGATGATATGAAACATGACACATACATCTCTGCCAGATAGTAAGTCATGCTACCACTCCTAGGAAAGAAGAGTTTTGTTACAATCTGATGCAGGACCCTCATCTCAATGGACAATAGCTTTGCTTCCAATTTGTTTAAACTTCCTGAAAAAGCTTCTCCTAAGATAATTCTGATCCCTTCTTCTTTAATTGGGAGTTCCATATATGAGTATCCTTCACTAGGCAACTGAAGTATTTCTCCCAATATCCTAGAATCCAAGCATATGTCAATCCCTTGACTGTTGAAGTCACTGACCCTTTCCATAATTTAGGTTCTGGTAGAACTCTCTAACTAGATCAACATAGGTGACTTCCTTAAGAGAGCAATAAAGTTCCCATCCTTGATTTTTGATCTTGGTAGCAAAAGTAAAGCCTTCTTTCTCAAAGAACCGAAAATCTATATTTTTCCCGGTTTCTACTTTTCTATCAGAAAGAGGATTTACACTGGGGCTTATGGAGGATTGAGAGACCTTGAGCAGGTACTGAAACTGGAGTGGGAACACTGGAAGACTGAGCATGCCTTTTCTTTCGGACAATTTCCTCAGGCTCACGGATTGATTTCCTTCTTTGGGGAAGTTTCATCTTTGGAGCCATATCCAATAAAGTAGCAGACAAGAAGACTTGAATTGAGAGGAGGAGGGATCACAAGAGAGTAAAGAGGAATTTTAGTGGAGAAAAGAAGTGGATTTTGGAAGTTCGGTGAAGTGCTAGGGCACGTTCAACCGCGCCAAGCAAAGCGAGAAAGCACGAGAAATCTCTTTTCCAAGGAGGCGATTTTTGGTGGAGAGTAGGAGGGAGAATTGCCTCAGAATTGATCCTTGGATTTGGAGCAAGAAGAGTTGGAGAAGACGGCTTTTGGAAGAAGAACGATGGAAGATGAGTCGTCTCACAAACAGGGTTCCCTTATAAAAACAATGAACCCGTGAAGTTGTGGGATTTACAAGTTTGCCATTGAGTCGACTCATGGGGGTCGACTCATGAAGTTCAGAAATTCAGGAAAAATACAAATAAATTCCAGAAAAATTCGAAATTTTGGAGAAGGAATTTTGCTCAATGATAAGTTTTTAGAGTGATAAATCTGAGCTTTTGGGACCAGGATAGATGTTGAAAATTGAGCTCTAAGATTTTTGACATCTATTCTTTGAAATTGAGAAATTTCAGACAAATGGATCTAGAATTCCTAGATTTCTCCTAATTTCACAGAATCTATCCTCACTAAGGGCCTTTGTAAAGATATCGGCTAATTGATTTTCAGTGCAAACATATTCAAGAATTATATTTTTGTTTTGAACATGTTCTCTTATAAATGATGTCTTATTTCAATATGTTTAGATCTTGAGTGTTGAATTGGATTTTTAGATAGATTTATGGCACTTGTATTATCACATTTTATTGGTGTTTCATTAAGTTTGATTCCAAAATCTTCGAGTTGTTGCTTAATCCACAAGATTTGAGCACAACAACTTCCGGCTGCAATGTATTCGGCCTCAGCCGTAGACAGTGCCACCGAATTTTGTTTCTTGCTAAACCATGAGATTAGGTTTACTCCAAGAAATTGGCAAGTTCCACTTGTGCTTTTTCTATCTAATTTACATCCAGCAAAATCAGCATCAGAATATCCTAACAAATTAATTTGTGAGTCCTTAGAGTACCATAACCCTATAGTTTGTGTACCATTTAAGTATCTAAGGATTCTTTTAACAGCATTCAAATGAGATTCCTTAGGATTAGATTGATATCTTGCACATAAGCAAACACTAAACATGATATCAGGCCTACTTGCAGTTAAATACAATAATGAGCCAATTATACCTCTGTAGTATTTTAAGTCTACGCTTTTACCTTCATCATCCTTGTCAAGCTTACTTGAGGGACTCATTGGTGTGCCAATTGGTTTGCAGTTCTCCATTCCAAATCTTTTGAGTAGTTCCTTGGTGTACTTGCTTTGGGTGATGGAGATTCCCTCTTTTGATTGTTTGATTTGGAGTCCGAGGAAGAAGGTGAGTTCTCCCATCATGCTCATCTCGAACTCTCCCTGCATAAGCTTAGCAAAGTCTTGACAAAGGGATTCATTAGTAGACCCAAAAATTATGTCATCAACATAAATTTGTATAATTAGCATATCATTTTGGTTTCTTTTAATAAATAGGGTTGTATCTACATTGCCTCTTGAGAAACCATTATTTAGTAGAAATTTGCTTAGCCTTTCATACCATGCTCTAGGTGCTTGTTTTAGACCATATAAAGCTTTATTTAATCTAAAGACATGATTGGGAAAAGCATGATTTTCAAATCCAGGGGGTTGTTCTACATATACTTCTTCAGAAATATATCCATTTAAAAATGCACTTTTAACATCCATTTGAAATAGTTTGAATTTCATAAAGCAAGCATAAGCAAGTAGAAGTCTAATGGCTTCTAATCTAGCAACAGGTGCAAAGGTTTCATCAAAATCAATTCCTTCTTCTTGATTATATCCCTTAGCAACCAGTCTTGCTTTATTTCTAATTACATTTCCATGCTCATCTAATTTGTTTCTAAAGACCCATTTTGTGCCAATTATTGAATAATCTTTAGGTCTTTTACTAAGGTCCAAACATTATTTCTTTCAAATTGATTAAGTTCTTCTTGCATAGCATTAATCCAGTTATGATCATTTTCAGCTTCTTCAAAAGTTTTAGGTTCAAGTTGAGATACAAATGCACAATGATTAAGTACATCTCTAAGTGAAGAACGGGTTTTTACCCCATGCATAGGATCACCAATTATTAACTCCTTAGGGTGGTTGTGAACATACCTCCATTCCTTGGGTAAGTCATTTGTACCTTGAGGTTGTTCTTGAATTTCTTCACCTTTCTCATTTTGTTTGACTTCTTGATCCTTGTCTTCTGGAGTTGCTGAGTCTTTCAGAGTGATCTCCTTCATACCTTCTATTAGTGGATCTGCATCATCAACACCCTCATTCTTCCTTGAAGGAAGATCGTTAGATTCATCAAAGACAACATGTATGGACTCCTCAACTACTAAAGTTCTTTTGTTGAAAACTCTAAATGCTTTACTAGTGGAGGAGTAACCTAGAAGATTGCTTCATCTGATTTTGCATCAAATTTACCAAGTTTTTCTTTGCCATTATTTAATACAAAACATCGGCAACCAAAAACATGAAAATATGCAATATTTGGTTTTCTTCCTTTCCAAAGTTCATAGGGGGTTTTCTTTAAAAATTGTCTAATTAAAGCACGATTTAAAATGTAACATGCTGTGTTAATAGCTTCTGCCCAAAAATATCTTGGAAGGTTGCTTTCACAAAGCATGGTACGGGCCATTTCTTCTAAGGTTCTGTTTTTCCTTTCACTACCCCATTCTGTTGGGGTGTCCTAGGAGCAGAGAAGTTATGGCCAATTCCATTTTCATCACAAAAATTTTCAAAGTCATGATTTTCAAATTCTGTTCCATGATCACTTCTAATATTTTGAATTGAAAACCCTTTTTCATTAGTGACTTTTCGATGAAATTTAGTGAAAATTTGAAAAGTTTCATTTTTGTGAGCTAAAAAGAAAACCCAAGTAAAACGAGAGTAATCATCATTATTACAAATCCATATCGTTTTCCTCCTAGACTAGTGGTTCTAGTTGGTCCAAATAAATCCATATGTAAGAGCTCTAAAGGTCTAGAAGTTGAAACAGTGTTTTTGGATTTAAATGATACTCTAGTTTGTTTACCTAATTGGCATGCATCACAAATTCTATCCTTTTCAAAATTCAGTTTTGGCAAACCGAGAACTAAATCCTTTTTAATTAATTTTGAGAGAGAATGCATGCTAATGTGTGCAAGTCTACGATGCCACAGCCAACTAGTCTCATTTATTTTAGCATTAAGGAAACTAGGCATTGCATGTCTAATTTAGTTAAATCATTCAAGTCTACCATATAAACATTGCCATGCCTATGTCCTATAAATTTAATGCCATCGTTAATAGGACTCGTCACAATGCAAACAGATGATTCAAAACTTACTTTATACCCTTTATCACAGAATTGACTAATGCTAAGTAAGTTATGCTTTAAACCTTTAACTAATAAAATTCTCAATGTATTTGGAGGGAGTGATACCAATGTTACCTATCCCGATGATCTTTCCTTTGCCATTATCTCCAAAGGTGACCATCCCTCCATCCTTAGCATCAAGCGTGATGAATTGTGATTCATCACCAGTCATGTGTCTCGAGCATCCGCTGTCAAGATACCATTTCCTGTTTCCTTCTTGGGATGCTAGACACACCTGCAAGCAAAGGTCACGTTTCTGTCTTAGGTACCCAAGCTTTCTTGGGTCCTTTCAGGTTAGTCAGAATGGTTCCTTTTGGAACCCATATTTTCTTTGTGTTTGCATATTTGTTAATAAGACATGTGTATGATTTATGTCCTATTCTTCCACATTTAAAACAAGTAATATTTGTAGACTTGTTACTTGAATAATTTACATAAATATCCTTCAGAAATTTTTGTTTCTTCAGGGGTTTATAACCAAGTCCAGCCTTATCATATATAGCTTTCTGATTTTCAAGGATCATATTTAGTTTGTTTGAACTTAAGGTGAACTTATCTACTATAGATTTCAGCTTGTTCATTTCATCCTTTAAGTTTTGATTTTCTTGAATCAAGGTGAATTTTTCAATTGAAAGATTTTCAGCTTGTTTCACTAAGGACTGATTTTCCAATTTCAGCTCTTTGTTTTTCTTCCCTAGTTTCTTTAATTCATCAATTGAATCATAGAATGCTTCATGCAATTCTTCAAAAGTAAATTCACTAGTGGATTCAGAAGTTACCTCATTTTCATGTGCCATCAGGCACAGATTGGCTTGTTCTGTTGAGGTTTCCTCGTCGGAGCTTGAGTCATCACTCGCACTCCAGGTCGCCATCATTGCCTTCTTTTTGAACTTCTTTGGACCTTTCTTCAATTGTGGACATTCGGATCTGAAATGTCCTGGCTTCTTGCACTCGTAGCATATAGGGGGTTGATCTTTCTCCTTTTCTTTGCTTTGATCCCCTTTTGTGAATTTCTTTCTCATCCCCTGTTTCCTTTTTCTTAGAAACTTCTTAAATTTTCGGGTGATGAGAGCCATCTCTTCATCCTGATCTTCATCTTCAGAGTCATCCGTTTCATAATCAGGCGAAGTTGTGGATTTGAGGGCAATGGTTCTTTTCTTTTTGACTTCATCCTCTTGATGTTGCTTCATGCTAAGTTCATGAGTCATCAAGGATCCAAGAAGCTCTTCTAGAGGTAGAGTGTTCAAGTCCTTTGCTTCTTGGATGGCAGTCACCTTGGCTTCCCAAGTTCTTGGCAGTGACCTGAGAATCTTCCTTACAAGTTCACTGTTAGTATAAGATTTGCCAAGACTCTTTAAACCATTGATTATATCAGTAAAACGAGTAAACATAGCAGTTATGGACTCATCATGCTCTATTTTGAACAATTCATATTTATGTACAAGCATGTTTATTTTAGACTCTTTTACTTGATTTGTTCCCTCATGGGTGACTTCTAACCTATTCCATATTTCTTTAGCAGATGCACAAGTAGAAATGCGATTAAATTCACTTGCATCTAGTGCACAATAAAGAACATTCATGGCTTTGGCATTTAATTGTGCCAATTTCTTGTCAACCTCATCCCATTCTTTCTCGGGTTTGGTTGACTCCTCACCATCTATAATCTTGGTGGGTGTGTGAGGACCATTCACTATGATACTCCACATATCATAGTCGAGTGCTTGTATGAAAATCTTCATCCGAGCTTTCCAATAGGTGTAATTAGACCCATTGAAAAGTGGAGGTCGGTTTGTTGATTGCCCCTCGGCTAGAGAAGTACCAACATGGGTTGCCATAGATCTTTGGCTCTTTGATTGTTAGATCAAAGAAGGGCTAGAGCACCGGCTCTGATACCACTTGTTGCCCAGCTATGCAACCCAAGAGGGGGGGTGAATTGGGTTTCTAAAAATTTTAAGCCCAACAGATTACTTATGAAGAACAAAACAAAGACTTTAATTCAATATTAATTACCTAAAGCAGGAATGCAAGAATATAATAAAGAAATAAAGTGAAGAGATAAAGCACACCACAAACACAAGGATTTATAGTGGTTCGGTGCTAACCTTGCACCTACATCCACTCCCCAAGATCCTACTTGGGAATTTCAATCCACTATCCTTTGTATTCAACCCGAATACAAAACGTCGGAAACTCCGACACTAGCTATCCCAAGCTAGATCACTTGTTTCCGGGTACAAGTAAACCCAAAACACTCCGATTTCAGGTTCGGATCAACCTTTCCTTGTTTTGGAAATCCTCCAAACAAGAACAAAAACTCACAAAGAGTTAGAAAATTTAGAGCACAGATTAATACAATAACAGCTCCTTAAATGAGCGAATATAACAATAAAAGCTTTACTCAAATGAAGAACCCCTTTTTCGGATTTTCTCAAAGTGGATGAACGCTTGAATGCTTGAGAAGAGGTTGATTGTTGATTGAAGATCTCTTGAAAGCTTTGAACGATCTCTAGATCAAGGTTGAAACAATAGGCGTGAAGAATTCTCTCCTTGAAAGATCTTGCTTTTCTCTTTCACAATCTCTCTGGTATATTGTGGATCCTCTCTCTTTTTCTTTTTGGATTTTTCGTTGATCTCAGGCTTTTTCTTGCAAATTTCGGATCCTTTCTTCTATCTTCTCTCTTTCTTTCTCTTTTGATTTCACGTTTGATCCGCTATTTAATCTGCAATTTCTTTCACCATTTAAGCATTTTGTAGCATTAGAAGCAAGAGAAAACAATTTAGGTAGATAAAGAGCCGTTAGAGGATTTTTAGGAAGCATAAATGGCAATTAAAACGGGCAAAAAAATAGCCGTTGCTGACATTTTCCCGTCGCAGGGGTCGACTCATGAGTCGACTCATGCTTCAGGGGTCGACTCATGAGTCGACCTCTGTTGCAAAAACCAGAGAATGCTTTCTGGAAATTCTTGGCTCAAATTAGCAGGGGTCGACTCATGAGTCGACTCATGCCTTGTGGGTCGACTCATGAGTCGACTCACAGGTCGTGCCAAGCCAGAAAACTAGCGTGCCAAGGAGAATTTTTGCGTGCCAATCAGCTCACAGTGCCATGAGTTGACTCATGAGTCGACTCATGCACTTCAAACCTTCATAACTTCAAAAATATAAGTCCAAACACAATGAAATTTTCACCAATAGATTTCAAATCATTTGTTCTACCAAATGGTACTATCAAATCAGGATTTTAGTGATGATTTTGCCCTTGAAGAGCATAAGGACTTTTTCATTTTAAAATTATTTGTATCCCTTCAATCTGCTTTGTAATCATCAAAATCAATCTAGGAGCACATGGGTTGACCAACCAAAGTTGGGCTCATGTGTAGTCTGTGTGGATTCTAGTACCCACTAAGAAATTAAAGTAATTCCTCAAATTGGAGGTTGAGGCTACCAGTTCTTAAAAATACTGGGAGAAACTTTAGACTAAAGTCCAAGTCTTTAGTATTTATAATTTATATACTAATAGAGGTCTGATTTTCCTTTATGCAGCTATGGCCTCTATCCTGTCCCTCCGATCATTATTAGATAATGATAAGCTCATGGGACCTAATTTTGATGGCTGGTATCAAAAATTAAAAATCATCCTTGAGCATTAGCAGATCCTTTATGTAGTAACGAATCCGACACCTGAGGAGCCAGCCCCAAACTTTAGAGGGAAGATCCGAGACACTTATCAGAAGTGGCTCAACGACTGCACCACCATTCGGTGCATTATGCTGGCGGCAATGAATGATGAGTTCAGCCGCAGTTCGAGAATGCCCAACCACAGGAGATGCTTCAAATGTTGAATGACTCCTTTAGCATGCCTGACAACGTTAAAAGGCACAAAACTAGTTGTGCCATTTTCAATGCTCGGATGAGGGATGGAGCCTCAGTCACTGATCATGTACTGTACATGATCGAAATGATTGAGCGCCTAAGTAAACTAGGCTTTCCCCTGCACGAGCAGCTCGGTAAGGATGCAATTTTTAATTCATTACCCAAGTCCTTCCTCCCCATCCTTACTCATTTTCGGATGATAAAGCCTGCAGTGAACTACCACGGCTTGTTGGGGTTGCTGCAGAACTTTGAGAAGGATCACCAGCTCCATAAGGAGTCGGTGAATGTTGTGAGAGGGTCTTCTTCTGGTAGTCGACCCTTTAAGAAAGGAAGAAGAAGAACAAGAAGAAGAAGAATAAGAAGGTGCAGCTGCATGCTGGGACGTCTGCACAAGGTCAGATTAAGAAGCGCAAGCCCGATCAGAGCAAGGCGGAGTGCTTCTTTTGCAAGAAGCAGGGGCACTGAAAGAGAACTGTCCTCTATACATTGCCTCTCTGGACCCGAACAGGTCGAAGAAGAAGCAAGGTACTTATATGATAACACCTTGCAACTTTTTCATTTGTGATACTACTGCCTGGGTATTGGATACCGGAAGCTCTTATCATATTTGTAATTCAATGCAGAGTCTGTAGGTCAGTAGGAGATTTGATGAAGGCGATAGATTCCTGAACGTTGGAGATGGAAGCAAAGTTTCAGTTCTAGCATTAGGAATCATGAACCTTGTAATCAATTCTCGAAATATAATTCTGAGTGAATGTCACTATTGTCCAAGTTTTTTATTAAATATTATTTCTGTAGGCCTTTTGGCCATGAACGGTTATCAATTTTTAATAAAAGGAAACATTTGCAATATCATTTTGAATTGTGTTACAATGTTTGTTGGACAACTTAATAATGGAATTTACTTTCTATCACAACCTGTTAATGTTTCAAACCTCCGATAAATGCCCTAGAATAGATAATGTGTCAGAAGTCTACCTTTGGCACTGTAGGCTAGGTCATATCAATAAGAACAGGATAAACAGGTTGGCTCAAGAAGGAATTCTTGAAGTAGGTGATTGTGAATCACTTCCAACCTGTAAGTCCTGTCTTCTTAGTAAAATGACCAAATCACCTTTTATTGAAAAAGGTGAGCGAGCCAGTGAACTCTTGGGTTTGGTATATTCTGATGTATGTGGACCCATGAGCTCAAGTGCAGGAGATGGATATTTCTACTACATAACCTTCACAGACGACCTATCGAGGTATGGGTCTGTCTATTTAATGAAGCATAAATCAGAGTCGTTTAAAATGTTCAAACTATTCTGAAATGAGTTAGAAAAATAACTGGAAAGTGTATTAAAACTCTTCGATCTGATTGAGGAGGTGAATATCTCTCCAATGATTTTCTGACATATCTTGGAGAGAATGGGATTCTCTCTTAGTGGACTCCTCCTGGAACACCACAACATAATGGTGTATCTGAAAGGAGGAATCGGACCTTGTTGGACATGGTTCGATCCATGATGGGGTTTGCTGGTCTACCGATATCCCTCTGGGATATGTGCTCGAATCGGCTTGTTACCTTCTAAATAGAGTTTCGAGTAAATCTGTAACCAAAATGCCATATGAGATATGGATAGGACATAAGCTAGTACTCTCGCACCTTAGGGTTTGGGGGTGTCCGACTTATGTTAAACGTTTAATTACGGATAAGCTTGGACCTAGATCTGACAAGTGTAATTTTATAGGGTACCCAAAAAAAACCAAAGGGTATTACTTCTACCTAGCTGATGAGCAAAAAGTATTTGTCAGCCTTAAGGCAATCTTTCTGGAAAAGAAGTTTCTTGGTGAAGGGATTGTTGCCTCTAAGGTCGAACTTGACGAAGTTTGGCAGATGGAAAAATCGACACAAGTTGCTGAACCTGAACCAGATTTGGTTTGATCAGATCCGGAGCCCATTGTTCAAGCACCCTTAAGGCGATCTGGTAGAGTACCACATCAATCGGACAGATACTTTGGTTTCTTGGTCCGGAACGACGATCCTATCGAACTTGATGAAAATGATGAGGATCCGATCACCTACATGGATGCAATACAGAGATCCGACTCTGAGAAATGGCTAGAGGCCATGAAATCCGAAATGAAGTCCATGAAGGTCAACGATGTGTGGACATTGGTTGACCCACCCGAAGGAGTAAAACCCATAGGGTGTAAGTGGATCTTCAAGAGGAAGAGAGGCGCAGACGGAAAGGTGAAAACCTATAAAGCCTGTCTGGTTGCCAAGGGATATCGTTAATGTTATGGTATAGACTATGATGAGACGTTTTCTCCTGTGGTAATGCTCAAATCTATTCGGATTATGCTTGCGATAGCTGCCCATCTGGACTATGAAATCTGACAGATGGAGGTGAAGACAGCTTTCCAAAATGGAGAGCGTGATGAAGAGGTGTATATGATACAACCTGAAAGATTCACATCTACAGATGAGTCTAAGGTGTGCAGGCTACAGAGGTCCATTTATGGACTTAAGCAGGCATCACGGAGTTGGAACAAACATTTTGATAGGACGATCAAGATGTATGGCTTCGTTAAGAACGGAGAATAATCCTGTATTTATAAGTGGGCTAATGGTCCAGTATTGGTATTTCTTGTATTGTATGTGGATGATATTCTCTTAATCGAGAATGATGTCCCTGCATTATAGAGAATAAAGATTTGGCTGTCGTCACAGTTCTCCATGAAGGATTTGGGAGAAGCTTCCTACATCCTAGGGATGAGGATCTGTAGGGATTGATCTAAAAGGTTGCTTGGTTTATCTCAGTCCACGTACATTGATACTATGCTGAAGAGGTTCAGCATGGAGAATTCCAAGAAAGGCTATCTTTCGATAGGCCATGGAATTTCTCTTTCAAAGAGGTATTGTCCGACAACTCCTCAAGAGAGAGAGCGTATGGATAGAATTCCATATGCTTCGATAGTGGGATCTATCATGTACGCCATGACATGTACACGACCAGATGTGGCATACTTACTAGGGGTAGTGAGTAGATACCAATCTGATCCAGGGGAGAATCATCGAAAGGTTGTTAAAACCATCCTGAAGTATTTAAGAAATACTAAGGACCAGTGGCTTGTTTATGGTGAATCAGACTTGAGACTTAAAAGGTTTACAGACTCTAGTTTCCAGTCTGATCACGATGACAGTAAAAGTATGTCGGGATTTATTTTTACCCTTAATGGTGGGGCTATCTGCTGGAAAAGTTCCAAGTAGCACACAGTGGCTGATTCAGTTTGTGAGGCAGAGTATGTCGCTACATCAGATGCTGCCAAAGAAGTGATGTGGCTGAGAAAATTCATCACCGAGCTCGGAGTAGCACCCTCCCTTGTTGGTCCAGTTCTGCTCTACTGTGACAGCTCTGGAGCCATTGCTCAGGCGAAGGAACCAAAGGCACACCAGCGGACGAAGCATATTCTATGCCGCTACCATCTCATCCGAGAAATTATGGATCGAGGTGACGTCGATCTTCAGGAGATCGATGGGAAGGAGAACTTGACCGACCCATTCACTAAAGCCATTGCGGTGAAGGAGTTCGACGACTACAAGTCGAAGATGGGTATTAGATACTGCACCGATTGGCTTTAGGTCAAGTGGAAGATTGTTGGGAATAGTGTCCCAAAGCCAATCGTCAGTCTGTTGACGGTTGTGCTCATTTTTTGTATTTGTATATGAATTATAAATTAATAAAAATTATTTTGGTATTTTTCATCATAAAATATTTCATCTTCTAATGAACTCCTATGTTGTGGTGAAGTCCTTAGGACTATTTAGACTCGACAAAGGAGGATTTGTCGTTTAGTCCTTAAATTTGTTCGCGATCAAATGATACATTGTTACTAAGGATGATAACATTTATCAAGCATAGGTCATTGTGTGCCATATAAATTAGTTGTCCTCTTAACCAATGAGTGTGGAAACACTGGTATGGCATACAGGTGAGATGTAAGGGTACATCTACACTCAACGTGACCGACTCCAGAGTTATTTCTGCTGTCAAGATTTGCTCCGATGGAATATGGGTATAAATATCCCTCCGACCTGAGACCGCCACGATGACTTGCAAGCAACTCACTGCACTTAGGCACTGGACTACTTGAATTTTTAATTCAGTGACGGAAGGCTGCTGGGTGTAGTCAAGTACTTGACTTGTCGGTGCATGTGTCAAGATGGGATTGACCACTCCAGTTTAGGAGCTGTGTACAGTCGTGTTTCAATTTAGCAAAATCTTGGCTAGGGTAGTCCTTGTGAGGAGTCACAGGACTGTTTGAGTTGAGCACGATTCAGATGATCTGATCAGGGTTGATAGTTTAATCCTGAGTCATCCTAAACACAGGGGTCAAAAGGATGAATTATACAGTAACCATATTCAAGTAGGTTCTAAGTGTTGCGACTGTGACTCTTCGACCTAACCGGACGTCAGGTACCATTGCTAGATGGTCACTTCAATTAGTACAGAAAATTGGTTCCTATACTACCGGCTTAGGTTTGAACCTGCGGGGTCACACACATTAGAGGTTCCTATCTGATCTGATGGCTGATGTAGAATCCTACATATTTGAGACTCAGTGATCGAGAATCAGGATTCTCTGATCATGAGTTTCACACATTATGGGTACCGGGGTCAAGAGTCCCACTGGTTGGGACTTTTAGATCAGGGTTACATATCGATGAATTCTGATGCCTGATTGCCCATCGGATTTAGACTCAGTATTTATGAGAAGTTTAATTAGTGATTTGATTGCTAATTAACTCAACTTGATTGAGTAATTATTTTTGGATCAAGTCCAATTGAATTGGATTCAGTTGGGTTTGACCCGATTAGATTAAGAGTTGATCTAATCGTCGAGATGGTTTGGTCCCTGATTTGATCAGAGGTTGGGCTTAATCAATTCCTGATTTGATTAGGATTTTATTGAGCCTAATTAAGCCTAATTTAGTTGGATTTAAATTAGTCTAATTGGACCTAACTTATTTGGTTCAATTAGGTTGGTTTAAATAATTAAACCACCTTGACTCAATCTCCATGCGCCACCTCACTTCCATTGCACCCATTTGAATTCATGAGAAGGAACTTCTCATGAATTTTTTTCCCATGCCAAGCCCTCTTCATGCCCCATTTTAATGTGCCATATGAATGGATAAGGATGATTGGTTGGCCATTCAAATTCAAAATAAAGTTTGAATTTGAATGGGCAATCAATCTTTGCACCTTATCCCTTTTTTTTACGCCCATTTATTACATGAGAAAAGGTTTCTCATGAAATCACTCCATGCACAATTTGAGCTATGCCTCACACCTTTAGTGGATAAGGGATGAGTTGGTGTCCATTTGAATTCAAAATTTGATTTGAATTCAAATGTGCAATTACTCATCTTTATCTTTTCTTTTGGATAAGATGTTTGACGTTGTTATAAAAGGAGGAGAAGAGTGGGACGTGCAAGATGAAGTTTTTTTGGAGAAAAATTTTGGAGCGTGAGAAGTCTTGTGTGTGAGAAGAAAGTCCATATCCTTCCAAGAGAAAAAGAAAGAAAAGAAAGAAAAGTGGGTGTAAGGTTTTCGGTGAGTTCCCTAGAGTTTTAGCCTGGGGTTCGGGAAGTGAGAAAGTGAGCTACGAGTGTCGTGAGCTCACAAAATCTTAGGGACATCTTCAACATCTCTCAAATATGTCTGTTAATGATCCGGAGTATCCAAAGAATCGACAGACATCGATCGAAGGAGTTCGATCAGTATTGATCGTCAAAAGGCTCTACAACGGGCTAGCACTCGTGAGGAGTCAATCAGACCGAGAGCTTTGTATGGACGATCCGCAGAGGCCAAACATGCTATGTGGCTGCATCATGATAATCAGACTCTCCCAACGGTGATCAGATTATGACGATCTACTATCTGCACAAAGGTATTGTATTCTGAACACATTACAGTAAAGTGTTTACTGTTCAAATTTGAATTTAAAATTTAAATGCATGCATGCTATATATCATATTTAGATCCTAGTATAGGATAAATTTATATTAATTAATTAGATTAATTAATATTTTTTCACTGTAAAATCTTAATTTTGAAAAAGTTTTAAAATTACCATTTTACCCCTGCACTGAATTTTCCCACACAACCTTCCAGTGATTCTTTCCTGGATCAGATTGGTATCTACTCACTACCCCTAGTGAGTATGCCACATCTGGTCATGTACATGTCATGGCGTACATGATAGATCCCATTATCGAAGCATATGGAATCCTACCCATATGCTCTCTCTCTTGAGGTGTTGTCGGACAATTCCTCTTCGAGAGAGAAATTCTATGGCCTATCGGTAGATAGCCTTTCTTGAAATTCTCCATGCTGAACCTCTTCAGCATAGTATCTATGTACGTAGACTAGGATAAACCAAGCAACTTTTTAGATCTATCCCTTTAGATCCTCATCCCTAGGATGTAGGAAGCTTCTCCCAAATCCTTTATGGAGAACTGTGACGACAGCCAAATCTTTATTTCCTGTAATGTAGGGACATCATTCTCGATTAAGAGAATATCATCCACATACAATACAAGAAATACCACTATTGGACCATTAGCCTACTTATAAATGCAGGGCTCTTCTCCATTCTTAACAAAGCCATACGTCTTGATCGTCCTATCAAAATGAATGTTCCAACTCCGGGATGCCTGCTTAAGTCCATAAATGAACTTTTGTAGTCTGCAGACCTTAGACTCATCAGTGGATGTGAATCCTTCAGGTTGTATCATATACACCTCTTTATCCAGCTCTCCGTTTAGGAAACCTATCTTTACATCCATCTGTCAGATTTTATAGTCTAGATGGGCAGCTATCGCAAGCATAATCTGAATGGATTTGAGCATTGCCATAGGAGAAAACGTCTCATCATAGTCTATACCATAACGTTGACGATATCCCTTGGCAACCAGACGGGCTTTAGGTTTCCACCTTTCCATCTGCGCCCCTCTTCCTCTTGAAGATCCACTTACACCCTATGGATTTTACTCCTTCGGGTGGGTCAACCAATGTCCACACATCATTGACCTTCATGGACTCTATTTTGGATTTTATGGCCTCTAGCCATTTCTCAGAGTCGGGTCTCTGCATTGCATCCATGTAGGTGATCGGATCCTCATCGTTTTCATCAAGTTCGATAGGATCGTCGTCCCGGACCAAGAAACTATAGTATCTGTCCGGTTGACGTGGTACTCTACCAGATCGCCTTAAGGGTGCTTGAACAATGGGCTCCGGATCTGATCTAATCAAATTCGGTTCAGGTTTAGCAACTTGTATCGGTTTTTTCACCTGTGGAACTTCATCAAGTTCGACCTTAGAGGCAACAGTCCCTTCACCAAGGAACTCTTTTTCCAAAAAGATTGTCTTAAGGCTGACAAACACCTTTTGCTCATCAGCCAGGTAGAAATAATACACTTTGGTCTCTTTTGCGTATCCTATAAAATTACACTTGTCAGACCTAGGTCTTAGCTTGTCCGTAATTAAACGTTTAACATAAACCGAACACCCCCAAACCCTAAGGTGCGAAAATACTGTCTTACGTCCTATCCATATCTCATATGGCATTTTGGTTACAGACTTATTCAAAACTCTATTTAGAAGATAACAAGCCGATTCGAGTGCATATCCCAGAGGGAGATTGACAGACCAGCAAACCCCATCATGGATCGAACCATGTCCAACAAGGTCCGATTCCTCCTTTCAGATACACCATTATGCTGTGGTGTTTCAGGAGTCCATTGAGAGAGAATCCCATTCTCCCCAAGATATGTCAGAAACTCATTGGAAAGGTATTCACCTCCTCGATCAGATCGAAGAGTTTTAATACACTTTCCAGTTTGTTTTTCTACCTCATTTCGAAATAGTTTGAACATTTCAAACGACTCCAACTTAATGCTTCATTAAATAGACATATCCATACCTCGATAGGTCATCTGTGAAGGTTATGAAGTAGAAATATCCATCTCTTGCACTTGAGCTCATGGGTCCACATACATCAGAATGTACCAGACCCAAGAGTTCACTGACTCGCTAACCTTTTCCAGTAAAAGATGACTTGGTCATTTTATCAAGAAGACAGGACTCACAGGTTGGAAGTGATTCACAATCACTTACTTCAAGAATTCTTTCTTGAGCCAAAATGTTTATCCTGTTCTTATTGATATGACCTAGCCTACAGTGCCAAAGGTAGACTTCTGACATATTATCTATTCCAGGATGTTTACCGGAGGTTTGAACCATATTAACAGATTGTGATAGAAAGTAAATTCCATTATTAAGTTTGTCCAACAAACATTGTAACACCATTCAAAATGATATTGCAAATATTTTTTTTATTAAAAATTGATAACCGTACATGGCCAAAAGGCCTACAGAAATAATATTTAATAAAAAGCTAGGACAATAGTGACATTCACTCAGAATTATATTTTGAGAATTGATTATAGGGTTCATGATTCCCTAATGCTAGAACTGGAACTTTGCTTCCAACAATCAGGAATCTCATGCATTCATCAAATCTCCTACTGACCTGCAGACCCTGCATCGAATTTCAAATATGATAAGGGCTTTCGGTATCCAATACCCAGGCAGTAGAATCACAAAAGAAAAAGTTGCAAGGTGTTATCATATAAGTACTTGCTTCTTCTTTGGCCTGTTTGGGTCCAGTGAGGCAATGTATAGAGGATAGTTCCTCTTCCAGTGCCCCTGCTTCTTGCAAAAGAAGCACTCCGCTTGGCTCTGGTCAGGCTTGCGCTTCTTGTCTGACCCTGTGCAGACGTCCCAGCATGCAGCCGTACCTTCTTATTCTTCTTATTTTTGTTCTTCTTCCCTTTCTTAAAGGGTCAACGACCAGAAGAAGACCCTCCACAAACATTCACCGACTCCTTATGGAGCTGTGATCCTTCTCAAAGTTTTGCAGCAACCCCAACAAGTCGTGTAGTTCACTGCAGGCTTTGTCATTCGAAAATGAGTAAGGAAGGGAAGGAAGGACTTGGGCAGAGAATTAAGGATCGCATCCTTACCGAGCTGCTCGTGGCAAGGGAAAACCCAGTTTACTTAGGCGCTCAATCATTTCGATCATGTATAGTACATGATCAGTGACTGAGGCTCCATCCCTCATCCGAGCATTGAAAATGGCACAACTAGTTTTGTGCCTTTCAACGTCGTCAAGCATGCCAAAAAAGTCGTTCAACATTTGAAGCATCTCCTGTGGCTGGGCATTCTCGAACCTGCGGCTGAACTCATCATTCATTGCCACCAGCATAATGCATCGAACGGTGGTGCGATCGTTGAACCACTTCTGATAAGTGTCTCGGACCACCCCTCTAGCGTTCGAGGCTGGCTCCTCAGGTGTCGGATCCATTACTACATAAAGGATCCACTCATGCATAAAAATGATTTTTAATTTTCGATACCAGCTATCAAAATTAGGTCCATGAGCTTTGTCATTATCTAATAATGATCGGAGTGACAGGGTAGTGGCCATAGCTGCATAAAAAAAAATCAGACCTATATTAGTACATAAATTATTAATACTAAAGATTGGGACTTTAATCTAAAGTTTCTCCCAGTATTTTTATGAATTGGTAGCCTCAACCTCCAATTTCGAAGAATTACTTTAATTTCTTAGTGGGTACTAGAATCCACACAGACTACACAACAAGCCCAACTTTGGTTGGTTAACCCATGTGTATCTATAGGTAGGTTCATAACTAGTTGTTTCTCTAAACAACTTTTAATAATTGATTTTGCCCCAGAACCTAATCAGTAGGCTTTGGCCTCCACTGAAAAGATCTGGTTAGGTCCAACCATTAACATGATTTGATTTGGTGAATCAGACCAATAAATGATCAGGCCCGACTTTGGCCGGCCAACCTGACCACCATCAGAAAGACTCAAACCAAATTATCATATTATGAATGATAATTCCATTAGTCAATAAGCACCAAGCCTTTGGGCCTCCAATGATTATTAAACTAATGGAGCTCATTATCACTCACTTAATGGAGGCTATGACTTAGTTATCAATATAACTTAATCATTTTTAGGACCTAATAATTTTGAGGATTTTATTAAAGAATAGATGAGAAGATATATTACCAGCCAATTTCAATCCTCCCACTGACTTCAACAAGTCAAATTAAAAAAGATTTAATTAAGCCAGCATTAGGAGCACCTAAATTAGTCAAACTGATTTACCTAATGACATGGGTGAGCCCTAATCACCAAGTGATCTAATCAAAATCTAATTC
Organism: Elaeis guineensis; assembly: GCF_000442705.2. Lineage (NCBI taxonomy): Eukaryota > Viridiplantae > Streptophyta > Magnoliopsida > Arecales > Arecaceae > Elaeis > Elaeis guineensis. The sequence continues at coordinate 9,690,287 of NC_026008.2, read as the reverse complement.
ACCAGGTTGGCCAAGTAAGTGAGATCAGTGGTGGGGATATGCCATTAACTCATCCGAGATCGAATCACTGCGAGTAGCTCCCGCTTAAAAACTACTGGTCAAACTGCCAAACTTACCTTAGACACTAACCGGTTCATTAGTTTTAATTTGATCGACTTAGTAAATTTGGGTTCCACCGTGTAGCCATGAATTAAGTCCATCTTGATCTAGTTAAAGACATGGACCCATTCAACTACAACTATTGGAGTTGAGTCTAGAGTATCCTTGACCTAATCTAATTCAACTTTTGATTAGATTTGACCAATTACTCTAATTTAGTCAATTTCTTTAAGCTAACCTTAGGTCTAACCCAATTATGGACCTAATCCATCTAACCCATTGACCCACAAGTTTATGCAATTATTCTCAATTCACAATTCTAGACCTACTAGACAACACTTAATTCTTTTAATTAAGTATTTGGGCTGATGGGTCAGGATTTGGTATTCAAAAATAATTTTTAATTTGAAAAGTTTTATTTCTGTTCACCAAATATGTTGACTCATTTCATAAATAGCAATCCTATTGCTAATTACATAACAGAAAATAACTCAATCAAAATAAATCATGAATATTTCTTTTGCTACTTCATCTGCATGGGATATAATCGCATCGGCACCCCTACCGCCATAGGAGACCCCATGAATGGGAAGAGAGGGCCTTTAAACCCTACTTTTCTCCTATGACCGGACGACCATGGCAACCAACCAATTTGATTACTTGCTACTTGAATCAAGTATATCTAAATATATCAATTTTAAAAATTTAAAATTTCAAATTTTAAATTTTAAATTTTGAAATTTTGAATTTCAAATTTCAAACAAATTTCAAATTTCAAATTTTTGAATTTTAAATTTTTTGAATTTCAATTTTGAATTTTAAATTTTGAATTTCAAATTTGAAATTTCTACCAAATTTTAAATTTCAAATTTAAATTTTAAATTTTTGAATTTGAATTTCAAATTTCAAATTTAAATTTAAATTTGAATTTCAAATTTTGAATTTTGAATTTCGAACAACTTTCAAAATTCAAATTTCAAATTTGAATTTCAAATTTTAAATTTAAACTTTTAGATTACAACTTAATCTATGCATGAAAATATATATATATCATATCTTAGAACCTTGCTCTGATACATTTTGGGGAAATTCAGTACAGGGGTAAAATGATAATTTTAAAACTTTCAAAATCACTATTTACATGAAAATAATTAATAATCTAATAATTAATAAAAATTTATCTTACACTAGGATCTAAATATGATATATAGCATACATGCATTTAAATTTGAAATTCGAATTTGAACGATAAACACTTTACTGTAATGTGTTCAGGACACAATACCTTTGTGCGGGTAGTAGATCGTCATAATTTGATCACCATCGGAGAGTCTGATCATCGCGATACAGCCACACAGTGTGTCTGGTCTCTGTGGATCATCCACACGAAGCTCCCGATCTGATCGACTCCTCACGAGTGCTAGCTCATGTAGAGCCCTTTCGATGGCCGATGCTGATCGAACTCCTTCGATCGATGTTTGTCGATTCTTTGGATACTTCAGATATCAGCAGACATGTTTGAGAGGATGTTGAAGATCTTTCTAAAATTTGGTGGGCTCACGACACTCGTAGCTCACCTTCTCACTTTCCGAACTCTAGGCTGAAACCCTGAAGAACTCACTGAAACCCTATGCACACTTTTTCTTTCTTTTCTTTTTTTTTTCTCTCGAAAGGATATAGACCTTTCACCTTGCACACAAGGATTCCTCACGGCCAGATTTTCTCTCCAAAATTTTCTTGCACATGCCCCACTCTTCTCCTCCTTTAAAACAATGTCAAACGTCTTATCCACGTGAGAGGATAAAGATAAGTAATTGCACATTTGAATTCAAATCAAATTTTGAATTCAAATGGAAATCAATTTATTCCTATCCACTAAAGGTGTGAGAAAGGAGGGCATGGCTTAATTTATGCATGAGTGATTTCATGAGAAATATTTTCTCGTGTAATAAATGGGGTGTTAAAGAGGATAAGGTCAAGGCACTAAGATTGGTTGCTCATTCAAATTCAAACTTTGTTTTGAATTTGAATGGCCAACCAATCATCCTTATCCACTCATTTGGTGTATTAAAGTAGGGCATGAGGAGGCTTTTGTGTGAGGATAAATTTATGAGAACTTCCTTCCCGTGAATTCAAATGGGCGCAGTGGAAGTGAGGTGGCGCAGGGAGAATGGGTCAAGGTGGTTTCATTATTTAAACCAACCTAATTAAACCAAATAAGTTTAGGCCCAATTAGATTAATTTAAACCCAACTAATTAGGCTTAATTAGGCTTAATAAAATTCTAATCAAATTAAGAATTTATTAAGCCCACCCCTGATCAAATCAGGGACCAAACCATCTCGACGATTAGGTCAACTCTTAACCTAATCGGGTCAAACCCAACTGAATCCAATTCAATTGGACTTGATCTAAAATAATTATTAATCAAATTAAATTAATTAGTGATCAAATCACTAATAAACCTCTCATAAATATTGAGTCCAAATCTGATGGGTAATCAGGCATCAAAATTCATCGATATGTAACCCTGATCGAAGAGTCCCAACCAGTGAGACTCTTGACCCCGGTATCCAAAATGTGTGGGACTCATGATCAGAGAATCTTGATTCTCGATCACAGAGTCCCAGACACATAGGACTCATAGTCCATGAGCATTAGGACTCTTCATCAGCCATCAGATCAGATAGAAACCTCTAATGTGTGTGACCCACAGGTTCGAACCTAAGTCGGTAGCACAGGAATCAATTCCTGTACTAATCGAAGTGATCATCTAGCATGGTACCGACGATCAGATAGGTTGAATAGTCACAATCGCAACACTCAAAACCTATGTGAATATTACTATATAATTCACCTTTTGACCTCTGTGTTTAGGACGACTCAGGGTTAAACTGTCAACCCTGATTAGATATCTGAATCGTGCTCAACTCAAAACAGTCCTGTGACTTCTCACAAGGACTACCCTAGCCAAGGTTTTGCTAAATTGAAATACAACTGTACATAGCTCCTAAACTGGAGTGGTCAATCCCATCTTGATACATGCACCGACAAGTCAAGTACTTGACTACACCCAGTAGCCTTCTGTCACTGAATTAGAAATTCAGGTAGTCCAGTGCCTAAGTGCAGTGAGTTGCTTGCAAGTCACTGTGGCGGTCTCAGGTCAGAGGGACATTTATACCCATATTCCATCGGAGCAAATCTTGACAGCAGAAATAGCTCTGGAGTCGGTCACGTTCAGTGCAGATGTACCCTTACATCTCACCTGTATGTCATACCAGTGTCTCCACACTCATTGGTTAAGAAGACAACCAACCTATATGGCACACAATGACCTATGCTTGATAAACATTGTTATCTTTGATAACAACGTATCATTTGGTCGTGAACAGATTTAAGGACTAAACGACAAATCCTTTTTGTCAAGTCTAAATAGTCCTAAGGACTTCACCATAACATAAGAGTTCATAAGAAGATGAAACATTTTGTGATGAAAAATATCAAAATAATTTTATTAATTTATAATTCATGTACATATGCAAAAATGAGCATAACCGTCAACAGGCTGACGATTGACTTTTGGGACACTATTCCCAACAGGCTGCTGGGTATAGTCTAGTACTTGACTTGTCGGTGCGTGTGTCAGATGTGATTGACCACTCCAGTTTAGGAGCTGTGTACAGTCATATTTTAATTTAGCAAAATCTTGGCCAGGGTAGTCCTGGTGAGGAGTCACAGGGCTGTTTGAGTTGAGCATGATTCGGATGATCTGATCAGGGTTGACAGTTTAACCCTGAGTCATCCTAATACAGGGGTCAAAAAAAATGAATTATACAGTAACCACATTCACATAAGTTCTAAATGTTGTGATTGTGACTATTCGACTATCCAGATATCGGGTACCATTGCTAGATGGTCACTTCGATTAGTACAGGAATTGGTTCCTGTGCTACCGGCTTAGGTTCGAACCTGCGGGGTCACACACATTAGAGGTTTCTATCTAATTTGATGGCTGATGAAGAATCCTAATACTTGTAGACTATGAGTCCTATGTGTCTGGGACTCTGTGATCAAAAATCAGGATTCTCTGATCACGAGTTCCACACATTTTGGGTATCGGGGTCAAGAGTCTCAATGGTTTGGGACTCTTCGATCAAGGTTCATATCGATGGACTTTGATATCCGATTGCCCATCAAATTTAGACTCATATTTATGAGAGGTTTAATTAGTGATTTGATCATTAATTAACTCAATTTAATTAAGTAATTATTTTTGGATCAAGTCCAATTGAATTGGATTCAGTTGGGTTTGACCCGATTAGGTTAAGTGTTGACCTAATTGTCGAAGTGGTTTGGTTCCCTGATTTGATCAAGGATTGGGCTTAGTCAATTTTTGATTTGATTAGAATTTTATTGAGCCTAATTAAGCTTAATTAAGTTAGATTTAATTTAGTCTAATTATGCTTAACCTATTTTGATTAGGTTGGCTCAATTAGGTTCAAACCACCTTGATATTTATCCCTGCGCCATCTCACTTCTTCAGCATCCTTTTGAATTCATGAGAAAGAGTTTCTCTTGAATTTTCTCCCATGCAGAAGGCATCTCATGCCCATTCTTGTGTGCCAATCTTTGGATAAACTTGATTTGTTAGCCATTCAAATTCAAGGGTGTTTAAATTTGAATGGATAACTTATCCCTTGCGCCTTCATGCTTATCCATCTGGTGCGCCACTTATCATACACGAGAAAGAGTTTCTCATGAAATCTTTCTACGCACAAAGAACTCACACCCCTTCTCTTCTTATGCCCAAGTGGATAGGGATGAGTTGGTTTGCATTTGAATTCAAATTCGATTTGAATTCAAATGTGCAACCACTTATCTTTATCCTCTCACGCGGATAAGACACGTCTTGCATTATTTTAAAAAGAAGAGAAAGGTGGGGCATATGCACAATCTAATCTGAAAAAGAAAAGAGGGCGTGAGGAAGGTTTCTGCATATTTTTGAAAAGTTCAAAACATTCCGAGAGAAAAAAAAGAAAGAGAGTGGGTGCAGGGTCTTCTGTGAGCACCCTAGGGTTCAACTTGGGGTTCGGGAAGTGAGAAAGTGAGCTACGAGTATCGTGAGCCACTAAATTCAAGGGAGAGCATCATCAATCTCTCAAGCATGTTTACTGATGATCTGGAGTATCTGAGAAATCGACAGACATCGATCGAAGGAGTTCGATCAGCATCGATCGTCGAAAGGGCTCTACAACGAGCTAGCACTCGTGAGGAGCCAATCAGATCGAAAGGTTCATGTGGATGATTCGCAAAGATCAGACATACTGGTGGCTGTATTGCGATGATTAAATCCTCCCGACGATGATCAAATTGCGGCGATCGACTACCCGCACAAAGATATTGTGTTCTGAACACATAACAGTAAATTATTTACTGTTCAAATTTGAATTTCAAATTTAAATGCATGCAAGCTGTATATCATATTTAGATCCTATTTGTTGCCCAGCTATGCAACCCAAGAGGGGGGGTGAATTGGGTTTCTAAAAAATTTTAAGCCCAACAGATAACTTATGAAGAATAAAACAATGGCTTTAAATCAATATTAATTACCTAAAGCAGTATTGCAAGGATATAATAAAGAAATAAGATAAAGCGATAAAGCACACCACAAACACAAGGATTTATAGTGGTTCGGTGCTAACCTTGCACCTACATCCACTCCCCAAGATCCCACTTGGGAATTTCAATCCACTATCCTTTGTATTCAACCCAAATACAAAACGTCGGAAACTCCGACACTAGCTATCCCAAGCTAGAATACAAGACGTCGGAAACTCCGACACTAGCTATCCCAAGCTAGAACACTTGTTTCCCGGGTACAAGCAAATTCAAAACACTCCGATTTCAGGTTCGGATCAACCTTTCCTTGTTTTGGAAATCCTCCAAAAACAAGAGCAAAAACTCACAAAGAGTAAGAATATTTAAAGCACAGATTAATACAATAACAGCTCCTTAAATGAGCAAATATAACAATAAAAGCTTTACTCAAATGAAGAACCCCTTTTTCAGATTTTCTCAAGATGAATGAACAGTTGAACGCATGAGAAGAGGTTGTTTGTTGATTGAAGATCTCTTGAAAGCTTTGAACGATCTCTAGATCAAGGTTGAAACAATAGGCGTGAAGAATTCTCTCCTTGAAAGATCTAGCTTTTCTCTATCACAATCTCTCTGGTATATTGTGGATCCTCTCTCTTTTTCTCTTTGGATTTTTCGTTGATCTCAGGCTTTTTCTTGCAAATTTTGGATCCTCTCTTCTGTTCTTCTCTTTTTCCTCTTTTTCTCTTCACATTTGATTTCACATTTGATCCGCTATTTAATCTGCAATTTCTTTCATCATTTAAAGCATTTTGTAGCATTAGAAGCAAGAGAAAACAATTTAGGCAGATAAAGAGCCGTTAGAGGATTTTTAGGAAGCATAAATGGCAATTAAAATGGGCAAAAAATAGCCGTTGCTGACATTTCCCGTCGCAGGGGTCGACTCATGAGTCGACTCATGCTTTAGGGGTCGACTCATGAGTCGACCTCTGTTGCAAAAACCAGAGAATGCTTTTCTGGAATTTTTTGGCTCAAATTAGCAGGGGTCGACTCATGAGTCGACTCATGCCTTGTGGGTCGACTCATGAGTCGACTCACAGGTCGTGCCAAGCCAGAAAACTAGCGTGCCAAGGAGAATTTTTGCGTGCCAATCAGCTCACAGTGCCATGAGTTGACTCATGAGTCGACTCATGCACTTCAAACCTTCATAACTTCAAAAATATAAGTCCAAACACAATGAAATTTTCACCAATAGATTTCAAATCATTTGTTCTACCAAATGGTACTATCAAATCAGGATTTTAGTGAAATTACGATTTTGCCCTTGAAGAGCATAAAGACTTTTTCATTTTAAAATTTTGTATCCCTTCAATCTGCTTTGTAATCATCAAAATCAATCTAGGAGCAACAATCTCCCCCTTTTTGATGATGACAAAACATTTGAACAAAAATATTTATGTTAATGCATTAATTTCAAAAGAATCCATTATAGGTGTATATGCTTGAAAAGAGTATGATTCTTTTGGCATGTAATATAAATGCAAAAATAGTTTGTCCATTTTCTTAAAGATTTGAAAAGGGTATTAGATCATTTTGAGTTCAAGATATATCAGAGCAAGAGAAGATAAATAACTTTTTCTATGTATCAGAGCAAAAATAATTTTTACAATGATATCAGAAAAGATTTTATAATGTATCAGAGCAAGAAAATTTTTAATGTATCAGAGAAAATTTCATACAGTATCAGAGCAAATGTTATAATATATTAGAGAAACCTTCACACTGTATCGGATCAAATGTTATCATGTATCAGATCAAGTCGAAAGAAATTGTAGGATGTATTAGAGTAAAACAAATTTCTTATTGATGTATCAAGGTGAGTAAAATTTCAAAAGCAAGTTTGAATATCAGAGCTTATATATAAAAAAATACTTATTTGCATTGTACTCATGATTTTGCTTTTGATGGATAACTTTTTGTTAAAGTTCTGTCTGATACCAAATTTTGATACCAAAATTTCTCAAAATTTTGTTTAATCTTTCAATCCTTATTTTTGTCTAATTTCTCCAATATTTGTTTAATTTCTTTAATATTTGTTTAATTTCTTCAATATTTGTTTTAATTTAATTTCTCCCCCTTTTTCTCATAATTTAGAATTTTGCTTTTTGTCTAATTTCAATTTTTGTTTAATTTTAATTTCTCCCCCTTTTTGACATCATCAAACATAGTTAACTCTTCCTTTTCTTTTTCTGAAAATATTCTTTAATTTCTTCCTCTTTAGAGTTTTCACAAATGTTTGCTCCCCCTTAATATAGCAATTATCAACAGCAAACAACAATAAGGAGAAGACAATATTTCAACAAGAAGAAAATATATAACCAAAAATATGATCATTACAAAGAGGTAGAAATATAGGTAAAAGATGATTCCATTAATATTATAATTATTTCAATACATAAAATTCAACCAGCTAAATGTCAATACATGGCCCCAAGGTATAGATCCTAGAATAAGATACTAACTCCTAAGATCTAGATAAGTCAATGATCAGAGTCATCAGATATAGGGTGAGGAGATGATGGATCAGAAGTGCGTCCTCTACCCCGTCTGCCTCTGCCACGAGTAGGAGAGCGAGATGAACTGGGTGGCTGAGAATGCTGAGATGCTAGGGCTGATACCATGAGTCTGATAGAATCAAGTACGTTCAGTGCTCTGGAAATAGATTGAAGTAGAGCAGTGAACTGGGTGGTAGCATGCTCACTCGATCCTCTGATCTCTTTCCTCAGTAGCTCATATCCACCTTCTAATGCTCCTCTGAGCCTGCCAGCCTCTGCAGTGAGGTCTGTGACCTCAATAGTAGACTCCTGTGGCTGGGATGGGCCAATGCAAGAACTTGCCCCTGCAAGTCAAGAACTCTGCCAGTAAATCTCCAGACTGTATCCTCAAGCTGCTGTATCCTGACGGACTGATCTGAAATCATCTGAAATACAGTGGAGATGTGGGGAGTAATGGTCTGATCAGAAGAAGTAGCTCCAAGTGCAAAAGAAGTACTACTCCACTGGCTAGACAGCAAAGAAGCCACACGCTGTGAAATATGCTCGATCTGATCGTCAGCCAGTCTGAACTCTGATGGAGGTGCTCTGCTCTCTGGCTGATACACTGGTGTGGGCATCCTAGTAAACTCAGAAGGGCCAGCCTCAGTATCAGGAATGAACTGGGTATCTGGTGAAGCTGCCCTGAAATCATGTACAGGAGAAGATGGACCTTCTTCTTCTACTCTGCCTTTAGTTCTGTCTTCAGCTCTTTCCTCAGCTCTCTCCTCAGCTCTTTCTTCAGAGCCCTTGATCCAACCACCAACAGTCTTTGTAATTCCCATTCGATGCAGGCTGTGTTGGTTGAAAGTGTCCACATGTGAGAGCTTGGTAGGTGTCTCCCCCTCACAGCTAACTCCAAACCTCCTGAATACTCTAGTAAGGGCCATACCATAAGGCAAGTGTGCCTTGGATCTATTCAAAGTTTCTCTCATGGCCTCTATCATAAGTGCAGGGAGGTTCAGGGGGTCTGAGTGATGATATGAAACATGACACATACATCTCTGCCAGACAGTAAGTCATGTCTACCACTCCTAGGAAAGAAGAGTTTTGAAACTATCTGATGCAGGACCCTCATCTCAATGGATAATAGCTTTGCTTCCAATTTGTTTAAATTTCCTGAAAAAGCTTCTCCTAAGATAATTCTGATCCCTTCTTCTTTAATTGGAAGTTCCATATATGAATATCCTTCACTAGGCAACTGAAGTATTTCTCCCAATATCCTAGAATCCAAGCATATGTCAATTCCCTTTACAGTTGAAGTCACTGACCCACTTCCATAATTTAGGTTCTGGTAGAATTCTCTGACTAGATCAACATAGGTGACTTCCTTAAGCAATAAAGTTCCCCTCCTTGATTTTTGATCTTGGTAGCAAAAGTAAAGCCTTCTTTCTCAAAGAACCGAAAATCTATATTTTTTCCGGTTTCTACTTTTCTATCAGAAAGAAGATTTACACTGGGGCTTATGGAGGATTGAGAGGGACCTTGAGCAGGTACTAAAACTGGATCGGGAACATTGAAAGACTGAGCATGCCTTTTCTTTCGGACAATTTCCTCAGGCTCTCGGATTGATTTCCTCCTTTGGGGAAGTTTCATCTTTGGAGCCATATCCAAAAAAGTAACAGACAAGAAGACTTGAATTCAGTGGAGGAGGGATCACAAAAGAGTAAAGAAAAATTTTGATGGAGAAAAGAAGTGGATTTTGAATGAACGGTGAAGTTCTAGGGCACGTTCCACCCGCGCCTATCACTGCGAGAAAGCACAGAAAAGTCCTTTTCAAGGAGGCGATTTTTGGTGGAGAGAAGGAGGAAGAATTGCCTCAGAATTGATCCTTGGATTTGGAGCAAAAAGAGTTGGAGAGGACGGCTTTCGGAAGGAAGACGACGAGAAGATGAGTCGTCTCATAAACAGGGTTTCCCGTTTTAAAAACAATGAACCCGATGGAAGTTGGTGGGATTTACAAGTTTGCCATTGAGTCGACTCATGGGGGTCGACTCATGAAGTTCAGAAATTCAGGAAAAATGCAAATAAATTCCAGAAAAATTTGAAATTTTGGGAGAAGGAATTTTGCTCAATGATAAGTTTTTAGAGTGATAAATCTGAGCTTTTAGAACTAGGATAGTTGTTGGAAATTGATCTCTAAGAATATTTGATATTAATTAAGAGAAGTTTAGGCAAATGGATCTAGAATTCCTAGATTTCTCCTAATTTCACAGAATCTATCCTCACTAAGGGCCTTTGTAAAGATATCGGCTAATTGATTTTCAGTGCAAACATATTCAAGAATTACATTTTTGTTTTGAACATGTTCTCTTATAAAATGATGTCTTATTTCAATATGTTTGGATCTTGAGTGTTGTATTGGATTTTTAGATAGATTTATGGCACTTGTATTATCACATTTTATTGGTGTTTCATTAAGTTTGATTCCAAAATCTTCGAGTTGTTGCTTAATCCACAAGATTTGAGCACAACAACTTCCGGCTGCAATGTATTCGGCCTCAGCCGTAGACAGTGCCACCGAATTTTGTTTCTTGCTAAACCATGAGATTAGGTTAACTCCAAGAAATTGGCAAGTTCCACTTGTACTTTTTCTATCTAATTTACATCCAGCAAAATCAGCATCAGAATATCCTAACAAATTAATTTGTGAGTCCTTAGAGTACCATAACCCTATAGTTTGTGTACCATTTAAGTATCTAAGGATTCTTTTAACAGCATTCAAATGAGATTCCTTAGGATTAGTTTGATATCTAGCACATAAGCAGACACTAAACATGATATCAGGCCTACTTGCAGTTAAATATAATAATGAGCCAATTATACCTCTGTAGTATTTTAAGTCTACGCTTTTACCTTCATCATCCTTGTCAAGCTTACTTGAGGGACTCATTGGTGTGCCAATAGGTTTGCAGTTCTCCATTCCAAATCTTTTGAGTAGTTCCTTGGTGTACTTGCTTTGGGTGATGGAGATTCCCTCTTTTGATTGTTTGATTTGGAGTCTGAGAAAGAAAGTGAGTTCTCCCTTCATGCTCATCTCGAACTCTCCCTGCATAAGCTTAGCAAAGTCTTGACAAAGGGATTCATTAGTAGACCCAAAAATTATGTCATCAACATAAATTTGTATAATTAGCATATCATTTTGGTTTCTTCTAATAAATAGGGTTGTGTCTACATTGCCTCTTGAGAAACCATTATTTAGTAGAAATTTGCTTAGCCTTTCATACCATGCTCTAGGTGCTTGTTTTAGACCATATAAAGCTTTATTTAATCTAAAGACATGATTGGGAAAAGCATGATTTTCAAATCCAGGGGGTTGTTCTACATATACTTCTTCAGAAATATATCCATTTAAAAATGCACTTTTAACATCCATTTGAAATAGTTTGAATTTCATAAAGCAAGCATAAGCAAGTAGAAGTCTAATGGCTTCTAATCTAGCAACAGGTGCAAAGGTTTCATCAAAATCAATTCCTTCTTCTTGATTATATCCCTTAGCAACCAGTCTTGCTTTATTTCTAATTACATTTCCATGCTCATCTAACTTGTTTCTAAAGACCCATTTTGTGCCAATTATTGAATAATCTTTAGGTCTTTTCACTAAGGTCCAAACATTATTTCTTTCAAATTGACTAAGTTCTTCTTGCATAGCATTAATCCAGTTATGATCATTTTCAGCTTCTTCAAAAGTTTTAGGTTCAAGTTGAGATACAAAAGCACAATGATTAAGTACATCTCTAAGTGAAGAACATGTTTTTACCCCATGCATAGGATCACCGATAATTAATTCCTTAGGGTGGTTGTGAACATACCTCTATTCCTTGGGTAAGTCATTTGTACCTTGAGGTTGTTCTTGAATTTCTTCACCTTTCTCATTTTGTACATCTTCTTGATCCTTGTCTTTTGGAGTTGCTGATTCTTTCAGAGTGATTTCCTTCATACTTTCTATTAGTGGATCTGCATCATCAACACCCTCATTCTTCCTTGAAGGAAGATCGTTAGATTCATCAAAGACAACATGTATGGACTCCTCAACTACTAAAGTTCTTTTGTTGAAAACTCTAAATGCTTTACTAGTGGAGGAGTAATCTAGAAAGATTGCTTCATCTGATTTTGCATCAAATTTACCAAGCTTTTCTTTTCCATTATTTAATACAAAACATCGGCAACCAAAAATATGAAAATATGCAATATTTGGTTTTCTTTCTTTCCAAAGTTCATAAGGGGTTTTCTTTAAAAATTGTCAAATTAAAGCACGATTTAAAATGTAACATGCTGTGTTAATAGATTCCATCCAAAAATATCTTGGAAGGTTGCTTTCACAAAGCATGGTACGGGCCATTTCTTCTAAGGTTCTGTTTTTCCTTTCTACTACCCCATTCTATTGGGGTGTCCTAGGAGCAGAGAAGTTGTGGCCAATTCCATTTTCATCACAAAAATTTTCAAAGTCATGATTTTCAAATTCTGTTCCATGATCACTTCTAATATTTTGAATTGAAAACCCTTTTTCATTATTGACTTTTCGATGAAATTTCGTGAAAATTTGAAAAGTTTCATTTTTGTGAGCTAAAAAGAAAACCCAAGTAAAATGAGAGTAATCATCAATTATTACAAATCCATATCGTTTTCCTCCTAGACTAGTGGTTTTAGTTGGTCCAAATAAATCCATATGTAAGAGCTCTAAAGGTCTAGAAGTTGAAACAGTATTTTTGGATTTAAATGATACTCTAGTTTGTTTACCTAATTGGCATGCATCACAAATTCTATCCTTTTCAAAATTTAATTTTGGCAAACTGAGAACTAAATCCTTTTTGATTAATTTTGAAAGAGAATGCATGCTAATATGTGCAAGTCTACGATGCCACAGCCAACTAGTCTCATTTATTTTGGCATTTAAGGAAACTAGGCATTGCATGTCTAATTTAGTTAAATCATTCAAGTCTACCATATAAACATTGCCATGCCTATGTCCTATAAATTTAATGCCATCGTTAATAGGACTTGTCACAATGCAAACAGATGATTCAAAACTTACTTTATACCCTTTATCACAGAATTGACTAATGCTAAGTAAGTTATGCTTTAAACCTTTAACTAGTAAAACATTCTCAATGTATTTGGAGGGAGTGATACCAATGTTACCTATCCCGATGATCTTTCCTTTGCCATTATCTCCAAAGGTGACCATCCCTCCATCCTTAGCATCAAGCGTGATGAATTGTGATTCATCACCAGTCATGTGTCTCGAGCATCCGCTGTCAAGATACCATTTCCTGTTTTCTTCTTGGGATGCTAGACACACCTGCAAGCACAGATCAAGTTTCTGTCTTAGGTACCCAAGCTTTCTTGGGTCCTTTCAGGTTAGTCAGAATGGTTCCTTTTGGAACCCATGTTTTCTTTGTGTTTGCATATTTGTTAATAAGACATGTGTATGATTTATGTCCTATTCTTCCACATTTAAAATAAGTAATATTTGTAGACTTTTTGCTTGAATAATTTGCATAAATATCCTTCAGAAATTTTTATTTCTTCAGGGGTTTATAACCAAGTCCAGCCATATCATATATAGCTTTTTGATTTTCAAGGATCATATTTAGTTTGTTTGAACTTAAGGTGAACTTATCTACTATAGACTTCAGCTTGTTCATTTCATCCTTTAAGTTTTGATTTTCTTGAATCAAGGTGAATTTTTCAATTGAAAGATTTTCAGCTTGTTTCACTAAGGACTAATTTTCCAATTTCAGCTCTTTGTTTTTCTTCCCTAGTTTCTTTAATTCATCAATTGAATCATAGAGTACCTCATGCAATTCTTCAAAAGTAAATTCACTAGTGGATTCAGAAGTTACCTCATTTTCATGTGCCATCAGGCACAGATTCACTTGTTCTGTTGAGGTTTCCTCGTCGGAGCTTGAGTCATCACTCGCACTCCAGGTCGCCATTATTGCCTTCTTTTTGAATTTCTTTAGACCATTCTTCAATTGAGGACAATCGGATCTGAAATGTCCTGGCTTCTTGCACTCGTAGCATATAGGGGTTTGATCTTTCTCCTTTTCTATGCTTTGATCCCCTTTTGTGAATTTCTTTCTCATCCCCTGTTTCCTTTTTCTTAGAAACTTCTTGAATTTTCGGGTGATGAGAGCCATCTCCTCATCCTGATCTTCATCTTCAGAGTCATCTGTTTCATAATCAGGTGAAGTTGTGGATTTGAGGGCAAAGGTTCTTTTCTTTTTGATTTCATCCTCTTGATGTTGCATCATGCTAAGTTCATGAGTCATCAAGGATCCAAGAAGCTCTTCTAGAGGTAGAGTGTTCAAGTCCTTTGCTTCTTGGATGGCAGTCACCTTGGCTTCCCAAGTTCTTGGCAGTGACCTGAGAATCTTCCTTACAAGTTCACTGTTAGTATAAGATTTGCCAAGACTCTTTAAACTATTGATTATATCAGTAAAATGAGTAAACATAGCAGTTATGGACTCATCATGCTCTATTTTGAACAATTCATATTTATGTACAAGCATGTTTATTTTAGACTCTTTTACTTGATTTGTTCCCTCATGGGTGACTTCTAACCTATTCCATATTTCTTTAGCAGATGCACAAGTAGAAATGCGATTAAATTCACTAGCATCTAGTGCACAATAAAGAACATTCATAGCTTTGGCATTTAATTGTGCCAATTTCTTGTCAACCTCATCCCATTCTTTCTCGGGTTTGGTTGACTCCTCACCATCTATAATCTTGGTGGGTGTGTGAGGACCATTCACTATGATAGTCCACATATCATAGTCGAGTGCTTGTATGAAAATCTTTATCCAAGCTTTCCAATAGGTGTAATTAGACCCATTGAAAAGTGGAGGTCGGTTTGTTGATTGCCCCTCGGCTAGAGAAGTTCCAACATGGGTTGCCATAGATCTTTGGCTCTTTGATTGTTAGATCAAAGAAGGGCTAGAGCACTGGCTCTGATACCACTTGTTGCCCAGCTATGCAACCCAAGAGGGGGGGTGAATTGGATTTCTAAAAAATTTTAAGCCCAACAGATAACTTATGAAGAACAAAACAATGGCTTTAAATTAATATTAATTACCTAAAGCAGTATTGCAAGGATATAATAAAGAAATAAGATAAAGCGATAAAGCACACCACAAACACAAGGATTTATAGTGGTTCGGTGCTAACCTTGCACCTACATCCACTCCCCAAGATCCCACTTGAGAATTTCAATCCACTATCCTTTGTATTCAACCCGAATATAAAACGTCGGAAACTCCGACACTAGCTATCCCAAGCTAGAATACAAGACGTCGGAAACTCCGACACTAGCTATCCCAAGCTAGAACACTTGTTTCCCGGGTACAAGCAAACCCAAAACACTTCGATTTCAGGTTCGGATCAACCTTTCCTTGTTTTGGAAATCCTTCAAAAACAAGAGCAAAAACTCACAAAGAGTAAGAATATTTAAAGCACAGATTAATACAATAACAGCTCCTTAAATGAGCAAATATAACAATAAAAGCTTTACTCAAATGAAGAACCCCTTTTTCAGATTTTCTCAAGATGAATGAACAGTTGAACACATGAGAAGAGGTTGATTGTTGATTGAAGATCTCTTGAAAGCTTTGAACGATCTCTAGATCAAGGTTGAAACAATAGGCGTGAAGAATTCTCTCCTTGAAAGATCTAGCTTTTCTCTATCACAATCTCTCTGGTATATTGTGGATCCTCTCTCTTTTTCTCTTTGGATTTTTCGTTGATCTCAGGCTTTTTCTTGCAAATTTTGGATCCTCTCTTCTGTTCTTCTCTTTTTCCTCTTTTTCTCTTCACATTTGATTTCACGTTTGATCCGCTATTTAATCTGCAATTTCTTTCATCATTTAAAGCATTTTGTAGCATTAGAAGCAAGAGAAAACAATTTAGGCAGATAAAGAGCCGTTAGAAGATTTTTAGGAAGCATAAATGGCAATTAAAATGGGCAAAAAAATAGCCGTTGCTGACATTTCCCATCGCAGGGGTCGACTCATGAGTCGACTCATGCTTCAGGGGTCGACTCATGAGTCGACCTCTGTTGCAAAAACCAGAGAATGCTTTTCTGGAATTTTTTGGCTCAAATTAGCAGGGGTCGACTCATGAGTCGACTCATGCCTTGTGGGTCGACTCATGAGTCGACTCACAGGTCGTGCCAAGCCAGAAAACTAGCGTGCCAAGGAGAATTTTTGCGTGCCAATCAGCTCACAGTGCCATGAGTTGACTCATAAGTCGACTCATGCACTTCAAAACTTCATAACTTCAAAAATATAAGTCCAAACACAATGAAATTTTCACCAATAGATTTCAAATCATTTGTTCTACCAAATGGTACTATCAAATCAGGATTTTAGTGAAATTATGATTTTGCCCTTGAAGAGCATAAGGACTTTTTCATTTTAAAATTTTGTATCCCTTCAATCTGCTTTGTAATCATCAAAATCAATCTAGGAGCAACACTAGTGTAGGATAAATATATATTAATTAATTAGATTAATTAATAATTTTTATTGTAAAATAATGATTTTGAAAAAAATTTAAAATTATCATTTTACCCCTGCACTCAAATTCACTTCAGTCGATATCTTGAAAGGGTTCCAAATAATCGATCAATAGAAGCTGAATACACTAGATATGTAGGATGCATTTTGGTTCTAATGTGTAGGATGCATTCTGCATCGATATCTTGGAAGGGTTCCAAATAATCAATCAATGGAAGCTGAGTACACTGTAAATGTGTAGGATGCATTCTGATTCTAATGTTAGTTATAGAATTGGTTGTCATGCCATCAGATGTCGTGATACTATACTGCAAAGATAATGGCACCGTAGCCCTTGCTAAAGAGACTAGGTCTCACCAGATACCCCAACATATAGAGTAGCACAACACGCAACTACCTCGAGTAGAAATACATAGAGGTACAGAGAGCAAACTCCACATATGATGTGGTTGATCCATTGGTAAGTCACTTAGCTAGCCTAAGACTAAAGCTTGTCTTATGAAGATAAGGCTTGGTACATGGTAGATTGACTTTAGTGCAAGTGGGAGATTGTTGAATGTATGCCCAAGAAGTCAATCTTGACTGACACATTTCATATCTCTAGGATATATTTTTGTACTTATTTTGTAGTTATATTATCATTCATGTTTATGTATCCATGAATTATCCAAGGGATTAATAAGAAAATGACACAAATTCTTAAAGAGTTGAGAATTTGAGATATATGTCATTGATGGTTAGTTCCTAAATTATGTCTAGTCATAGAATCATCATGGGGATGGTGATTGATCTGGATAGACTAGTGCACGGATCGCTTCTTTCGGACAGATAGGTCTCGAGTCTGTAGTGTAGAGACACTGGAGCGAGAGTGTAGGTGATTGTTAGAGAATAACTAGCACTAAGCGTGACCAACACAAGAAGTCACATGGATTTCTGCTCACTCGTTAGTGACTTTTTCGATGCTGCAGTTGTATGACTAGTCTTTTAACCTAAGATGATACTACTGCTCACAACGAGGCTACTGGAGTTTGACTAACACATCAACATGGGTCTCAAGGAGCCCTTATAATAGATGTCGGCGACAGTTGGTCCACTGTAGGAGTAGGATGTATATCAAGATGGAATCTATCGACCCTAGCAGAAGAGAGTAGTCCTATGATATTTAGGAGAATGAGTCCTTAAGTCTATGGCTATAGCAGTGTGATTGATGAAAAAGAATTTTCATAGAATCACATATGGACTTAAGCTGATTAAATCTATCATATGACCGATGTTGAGGTTTGACGATTCATCCATGACCTGCCATCTGGTTGGGACTCACGATAGAGAGACTATATCATACGTTAACTATACTTAGAGATTCATCTTTTATTCTACTGAGTTGCCATTATATACTGTTAGGTGTCACTGATGGATTGTGAGACTCATAAGGATCATCTTGATGATCAATGATCCTTGGTGGGTTGAGTTAGAATTGTTCCAACCTATTGAAAAGAGTTTCAATGATATTATGATAGAGATCATAATATATCTCACTACCAGATAGAATAGAATCTATGGGGTTATACACAAAAGAGATTTTTGACTGATCAGATGGTTGAAGTACGATTATGAATCATAATAGGATTTGATTATCAATTTGATTGATAATTAATCCAATACAAATATTGCATTATGTAACTTACTAAAGAGTTAGTAAGTTATAGGAGAATTAATTAGCAATAAGATTGCTAATTGGCTCAATTTGATTGAGCAATGGGGTTTGTAATTTGTCCAATTTGATTGTATTTAATTTGACTCATTATGGGTTTGATTTGATCAACCCCAATTGAGTTATAGGATAACCCTAAAAGGATCGGATGATTAGCCTGAGTTGAATTAGGATTTAGGTTTGACCTAATTTATAATTAGACTAGAATGTATGTATTCCTAATTGGACTAAAAATTCTCATTTTTTGGGTGCACCAAATCTTAATTGGATTAGTATTAAAAATTGAGTTTGACTCAAGCATCAAGAAAGAATCTAATTGGACTTGGACTCCTCCTCCAATTAGGAGACAAAATCTAAATAGATTGGGCTCCAAATTAGATTTGATTTCTCATCTTTTTGAGTCTAATATGGTCCTAATTTGATTATGATTCATTGAGATTTTATTTGACTTAAAACAGCCACCTTAATGAAGAGTCCTAAGAGAATAAAATTTCTTCCCTTCCATGCGCCAAAACACCCACGCCCACCTTGTTTTTGTTTCAATGTTGAACCAGGTTTTGCACCACTTTTTCTCCTCCTTTTTAGCATGTAAGAAAGAAACCAAATCACCTTATTCTCGTGTAAAATCTAGGTGTGAAATCCTTGAGGTGGGCGGCATCCAAAATTGCTAGAGTCCTAATAGTTTTGGACTCTATCTCCTAGCCAATCTAGAACTCATCCAATTCCTATTTAAACCTAGCCTTTTGGGATGTGTAAGAGGGGATTTCCATCAGGTTGAGATGCCTGAAATTAGAGGAAAGGGCATGAGAAAAAGTCAAGAAAAAGAGAGGGATGGCGTGCGTGGATATGGCCTGAGGTTTGTTATGCTTTGATCCCTTCTTTCTTATACAACCTATTGTTGGTTGTTTGGACATCTCCTTCTCTCCCTCTTGTCCATATTTAGACATGGTTGTCTTCTCTTCTCTTTATCCAAAAGTTGGATAAAATTTTTACATTTTTATTGTAGAGATTTGATGTATGAATTTTAGAAAGAAAAGAGAAGAAAGGATTCTTCACATGATCTCTAGTATAGAGATCAAGATCCTCCTACATCTTCTTATTCTTCAAGAGTGTCTTGAGAGAAAAAAAAATTTTCAAACATCAAGATGCGATCTCTGAAAGGGAGCTAGCACCCCAGTGAGATCAAAAGGCTTCTAATCAGATCAAAGTCCCGTGTGGATATCCATAGAGGTCGGTGTTGGGAATAGTGTCCCAAAGTCAATCGTCAGCCTGTTGACGGTTGTGCTCATTCTTATATTAGTATATGAATTATAAATAAATAAAAATTATTTTAGTATTTTTATTATAAATTGTTTCATCTTCTAATGAACTCCTGTGTTGTGGTGAAGTTCTTAGGACTATTTAGACTCGACAAAGGAGGATTTGTCATTTAGTCCTTAAACCTGTTCGTGACCAATTGATATGTTATTACCAAGGACAACAATATTTATCAAGTATAGATCATTGTGTGCCATATGGATTGGTTGTCCTCTTAACCAAGGAGTGTAGAGACACTGGTATGGCATACAGGTGAGATGTAAGGGTACATCTGCACTGAACGTGACCGACTCTGGAGCTTTTTCTGCTGTCAAGATTTGCTCCGATGGGATATGGGTATAACTGTCCCTCTGATCTGAGACCACCACAGTGACTTACAAGCAACTCACTGTACTTAGGCACTAGACTATCTGAATTTCTAATTCAGTGATGGAAGGCTGCTGGGTGTAGTCAAGTACTTGACTTGTCGGTGCATGTGTCAAGATGGGATTGACCACTCTAGTTCAGGAGCTGTGTACAGTCGTGTTTCAATTTAGTAAAATCTTGATCAGCGTAGTCCTAGTGAGGAGTCACAGGACTGTTTGAGTTGAGCACGATTCGGATGATCTAATTAGGGTTGACAGTTTAACCCTGAGCCGTTCTAAACATAGGGGTCAAAAGGATGAATTATATAATAACCATATTCATGTAGGTTCTGAGTGTTGTGATTGTGACTATTCGACCTATCCGAACATCAGGTACCATTGCTAGATGGTCACTTCAATTAGTACAAAAATTGGTTCCTGTGCTACCGGCTTAGGTTCAAACCTACGGGGTCACACACATTAGAGGTTCCTATCTGATCTGATGGCTGGTGAAGAGTCTTAATGCTCATGGACTTTGAGTCCTATATGTCTAAAACTCGGTGATCAAGAATCAGGATTCTCTAATCATAAGTTCCACACATTTTGGGTACCAGAGTCAAGAGTCCCACTGGTTTGGGACTTTTTGATCAGGGTTTCATATCGATGGACTCTGATGCCCGATTGCCCATCGAATTTGGACTCAATATTTAAGAGAGATTTAATTAGTAATTTGATCACTAATTAACTCAATTTGATTGAGTAATTATTTTTGGATCAAATCCAATTGAATTGGATTCAGTTGGGTTTGACCCGTGTTGCCCAGCTATGCAACCCAAGAGGGGGGGGGTGAATTGGGTTTCTAAAAAATTTTAAGCCCAACAAATTACTTATGAAGATCAAAACAAAGACTTTAATTCAATATTAATTACCTAAGGCAGGAATGCAAGAATATAATAAAGAAATAAAGTGAAGAGATAAAGCACACCACAAACACAAGGATTTATAGTGGTTCGGTGCTAACCTTGCACCTACATCCACTCCCCAAGATCCTACTTGGGAATTTCAATCCACTATCCTTTGTATTCAACCCGAATACAAAACGTCGGAAACTCCGACACTAGCTATCCCAAGCTAGATCACTTGTTTCTCGGGTACAAGTAAACCCAAAACACTCCGATTTCAGGTTCGGATCAACCTTTCCTTGTTTTGAAAATCCTCCAAAAATAAGAACAAAAACTCACACAGAGTTAGAAAATTTAGAGCACAAATTAATACAATAACAGCTCCTTTAAATGAGCGAATATAACAATAAAAACTTTACTCAAATGAAGAACCCCTTTTTCGGAATTTCTCAAAGTGGATGAACGCTTGAATGCTTGAGAAGAGGTTGATTGTTGATTGAAGATCTCTTGAAAGCTTTGAACGATCTCTAGATCAAGGTTGAAACAATAGGCGTGAAGAATTCTCTCTTTGAAAGATCTTGCTTTTCTCTTTCACAATCTCTCTGGTATATTGTGGATCCTCTCTCTTTTTCTTTTTGGATTTTTCGTTGATCTCAGGCTTTTTCTTGCAAATTTTGGATCCTTTCTTCTATTCTTCTCTCTTTCTCTGCTCCTCTTCTCTTTTGATTTCACGTTTGATCCGCTATTTAATCTGCAATTTCTTTCACCATTTAAAGCATTTTGTAGCATTAGAAGCAAGAGAAAACAATTTAGGTAGATAAAGAGCCGTTAGAGGATTTTTAGGAAGCATAAATGGCAATTAAAATGGGCAAAAAAATAGCCATTGCTGACATTTCCCGTCGCAGGGATCGACTCATGAGTCGACTCATGCTTCAGGGGTCGACTCATGAGTCGACCTCTGTTACAAAAACCAGAGAATGCTTTTCTGAAAATTCTTGGCTCAAATTAGCAGGGGTCGACTCATGAGTCGACTCATGCCTTGTGGGTCGACTCATGAGTCGACTCACAGGTCGTGCGAAGCCAGAAAACTAGCATGCCAAGGAGAATTTTTGCGTGCCGATCAGCTCACAGTGCCATGAGTTGACTCATGAGTCGACTCATGCACTTCAAACCTTCATAACTTCAAAAATATAAGTCCAAACACAATGAAATTTTCACCAATAGATTTCAAATCATTTGTTCTACCAAATGGTACTATCAAATCAGGATTTTAGTGAAATTACGATTTTGCCCTTGAAGACCATAAGGACTTTTTCATTTTAAAATTATTTGTATCCCTTCAATCTGCTTTGTAATCATCAAAATCAATCTAGGAGCAACAATCTCTCCCTTTTTGATGATGACAAAATATTTGAACAAAAATACTTATGTTAATGCATTAATTTCAAAAGAATCCATTATAGGTGTATATGCTTGAAAAGAGTATGATTCTTTTGGCATGTAATATAAATGCAAAAATAGTTTGTCCATTTTCTTAAAGATTTGAAAAGGGTATTAGATCATTTTGAGTTTAAGATATATCAGAGCAAGAGAAGATAAATAACTTTTGCAATGTATCAGAGCAAGAACAATAATTTTTACAATGATATCAGAAAAGATTTTACAATGTATTAGAGCAAGAAAATTTTATAATATATCAGAGAAAATTTCACAGTGTATTAGAGCAAATGTCAGAGAAAATTTCACACTGTATCAGAGCAAATGTCAGAGAAAATTTCACACTGTATCAGAGCAAAAAAAATATATATCAGAGAAACTTTCTCACTGTATCAGATCAAATGTTATAATTTATCAGAGAAACCTTCACACTGTATCGGATTAAATTTTATCATGTATCAGAGCAAGTTAAAAGAAATTGTAGGGTGTATCAGAGTAAAACAAATTTCTTAAGATGTATCAAGGTGAATAAAATTTCAAAAGATGTATCAGAGCAAGTTTGAATTTTGAAATATATCAGAGCATAAAAAAAATACTTATTTGCATTGTACTTATGATTTTGCTTTTGATGGATGACTTTTTGTTTAAGTTCTGTCTGATACCAAATTTCGATACCAAATTTTTCAAAGTTTTGTTTAATCTTTCAATCCTTGTTTTTGTTTAATTTCTCCAATATTTGTTTAATTTCTTCAATATTTGTTTTAATCTTTCAATCTTTGTTTTTGTTTAATTTCTCCCCCTTTTTCTCATAATTTAGGGTTTTGCTTTTTGTCTAATTTCAATTTTTGTTTTTGTTTAATTTCTCCCCCTTTTTGACATCATCAAACATAGTTAACTCTTCCTTTTCTTTTTCTGAAATATTCTTTAATTTCTTCCTCTTTAGAGTTTTTCACAGATGTTTGCTCCCCCTTAATATAGCAATTATCAACAGCAAACAACAACAAGGAGAAGACAATATTTCAAAGAAGAAAATATATAACCATATGATCATTACAGAGAGGTAGAAATATAGGTAAAAGATGATTCCATTAATATCGTAATTGTTTCAATACATAGTTCTTAAAAATAAAATTCAACCAGCTAATTGTCAATACATGGCCCCGAGGTATAGATCCTAGAACAAGATACTAACTCCTAGGACCTAGTAAAGATCAAGATAAGTCAATGATCGGAGTCATCAGATATAGGGTGAGGAGATGATGGATCAGAAGTGCATCCTCTACCCCGTCTGCCTCTGCCACGAGTAGGAGAGCGAGATGAACTGGGTGGCTGAGAACGCTGAGATGCTAGGGACTGAACAGAAAGGGTGAGTCTAATAGAATCAAGTACGTTCAGTGCTCTGGAAACAGATTGAAGTAGAGCAGTGAACTGGGTGGTAGCATGCTCACTCGATCCTCGGATCTCTTTCCTCAGTAATTCATATCCACCTTCTAGAGCTCCTCTGAGCCTGCCAGCCTCTGCAGTGAGGTCTGTGACCTCAATAGTAGACTCCTGTGGCTGGGGATGGGCCAATGCAAGGACTTGCCCCTGCAAGTCAAGAACTCTGCCAGTCAGTCTCCAGACTGTGTCCTCAAGCTGCTGTATCCTGACGGACTGATCTGAAATCATCTGAAATACTGTGGAGATGTGGGGAGTAATGGTCTGATCAGAAGAGGTAGCTCCAGGTGCAAAAGAAGTACTACTCCACTGGCTAGACAGCAAAGAAGCCACACGCTGTGAAATATGCTCGATCTGATCATCAGCCAGTCCGAACTCTGAATGAGGTGCTCTGCTCTCTGGCTGATACACTAGTGTGGGCATCCTAGTAAACTTAGAAGGGCCAGCCTCAGTATCAGGAATGAACTGGGTATCTGGTGAAGCTGCCCTGAAATCATGTACAGGAGAAGATGGACCTTCTTCTTCTACTCTGCCTTTAGTTCTGTCTTCAGCTCTTTCCTCAGCTCTCTCCTCAGCTCTTTCTTCAGAGCCCTTGATCCAACCACCAACAGTCTTTGTAATTCTCATTCGGTGCAGGCTGTGTTGGTTGAAAGTGTCCACATGTGAGAGCTTGATAGGTGTCTCCCCCTCACAGCTAACTCCAAACCTCCTGAATACTCTAGTAAGGGCCATACCATAAGGCAAGTGTGCCTTGGATCTGTTCAATGTTTCTCTCATGGCCTCTATCATAAGTGCGGGGAGGTTTAGGGGGGTCTGAGTGATGACATGAAACATGACACATACATCTCTGCCAGACAGTAAGTCATGTCTACCACTCCTAGGAAAGAAGAGTTTTGAAACTATCTGATGCAGGACTCTCATCTCAATGGACAATAGCTTTGCTTCCAATTTGTTTAAACTTCCTGAAAAAGTTTCTCCTAAGATAATTCTGATCCCTTCTTCTTTAATTGGGAGTTCCATATATGAGTATCCTTCACTAGGCAACTGAAGTATTTCTCCCAATATTCTAGAATCCAAGCATATATCAATTCCCTTTACAGTTGAAGTCACTGACCCGTTTCCATAATTTAGGTTCTGGTAGAACTCTCTGACTAGATCAACATAGGTGACTTCCTTAAGGGAGCAGTAAAGTTCCCATCCTTGATTTTTGATCTTGGTAGCAAAAGTAAAGCCTTCTTTCTTAAAGAACCGAAAATCTATGTTTTTCCCGGATTCTACTTTTCTATCAGAAAGAGGATTTACACTGGGGCTTATTGAGGATTGAGAGGGACCTTGAGCAGGTACTGAAACTGGAGTGGAAACATTAGAAGACTAAGCATGCCTTTTCTTTCGGACAATTTCCTCAGGCTCTCGGATTGATTTTCTTCTTTGGGGAAGTTTCATCTTTGGAGCCATATCCAATAAAGTATCAGACAAGAAGACTTGAATTGAGAGGAGGAGGGATCACAAGAGAGTAAAGAGGAATTTTGGTGGAGAAAAGAAGTGGATTTTGGATGAACGGTGAAGTTCTAGGGCACGTTCCACCCGCGCCGAGCAATGCGAGAAAGCACGAGAAATCTCTTTTCCAAGGAGGCGATTTTTGGTGGAGAGTAGGAGGGAGAATTGCCTCAGAATTGATCCTTGGATTTGGAGCAAGAAGAGTTGGAGAAGACGGCTTTTGGAAGAAGAACGATGGGAAGATGAGTCGTCTCACGAACAGGGTTTCTCGTTTAAAAACAATGAACCCGATGGAAGTTTGTGGGATTTACAAGTTTGCCATTGAGTCGACTTATGGGGGTCGACTCATGAAGTTCAGAAAATCAGGAAAAATGTGAATAAATTTCAGAAAAATTTGAAATTTTGGGAGAACGAATTTTATTCAATGATAAGTTTTTAGAGTAAAAAATCTGAGCTTTTGGGACCAGGATGGATGTTGAAAATTGAGCTCTAATCAATTCTTTGAAAATTGAGAAATTTTAGGCAAATGGATCTAGAATTCCTAGATTTCTCCTAATTTCACAGAATCTATCCTCACTAAGGGCCTTTGTAAAGATATCGGCTAATTGATTTTCAGTGCAAACATATTCAAGAATTATATTTTTGTTTTGAACATGTTCTCTTATAAAATGATGTCTTATTTCAATATGTTTAGATCTTGAGTATTGAATTGGATTTTTAGATAGATTTATGGCACTTGTATTATCACATTTTATTGGTGTTTCATTAAGTTTGATTCCAAAATCTTCGAGTTGTTGCTTAATCCACAAGATTTGAGCACAACAACTTCCAGCTGCAATGTATTCGACCTCAGCCGTAGACAGTGCCACCGAATTTTGTTTCTTGCTAAACCATGAGATTAGGTTTACTCCAAGAAATTGGCAAGTTCCACTTGTGCTTTTTCTATCTAATTTACATCCAGCAAAATCAGCATCAGAATATCCTAACAAATTAATTTGTGAGTCCTTAGAGTACCATAACCCTATAGTTTGTGTACCATTTAAGTATCTAAGGATTCTTTTAACAGCATTCAAATGAGATTCCTTAGGATTAGATTGATATCTTGCACATAAGCAAACACTAAACATGATATCAGGCCTACTTGCAGTTAAATACAATAATGAGCCAATTATACCTCTGTAGTATTTTAAGTCTACGCTTTTACCTTCATCATCCTTGTCAAGCTTACTTGAGGGACTCATTGGTGTGCCAATTGGTTTGCAGTTCTCCATTCCAAATCTTTTGAGTAGTTTCTTGATGTACTTGCTTTGGGTGATGGAGATTCCCTCTTTTGATTGTTTGATTTGGAGTCCGAGGAAGAAGGTGAGTTCTCCCATCATGCTCATCTCGAACTCTCCCTGCATAAGCTTAGCAAAGTCTTGACAAAGGGATTCATTAGTAGACCCAAAAATTATGTCATCAACATAAATTTGTATAATTAGCATATCATTTTGGTTTCTTTTAATAAATAGGGTTATATCTACATTGGCTCTTGAGAAACCATTATTTAGTAGAAATTTGCTTAGCCTTTCATACCATGCTCTAGGTGCTTGTTTTAGACCATATAAAGCTTTATTTAATCTAAAGACATGATTGAGAAAAGCATGATTTTCAAATCCAGGGGGTTGTTCTACATATACTTCTTCAGAAATATATCCATTTAAAAATATACTTTTAACATCCATTTGAAATAGTTTGAATTTTATAAAGCAAGCATAAGCAAGTAGAAGTCTAATGGCTTCTAATCTAGCAACAGGTGCAAAGGTTTCATCAAAATCAATTCCTTCTTCTTGATTATATCCCTTAGCAACCAGTCTTGCTTTATTTCTAATTACATTTCCATGCTCATCTAATTTATTTCTAAAGACCCATTTTGTACCAATTATTGAATAATCTTTAGGTCTTTTCACTAAGGTCCAAACATTATTTCTTTCAAATTGATTAAGTTCTTCTTGTATAGCATTAATCCAGTTATGATCATTCTCAGCTTCTTCAAAAGTTTTAGGTTCAAGTTGAGATACAAATGCACAATGATTAAGTACATCTCTAAGTGAAGAACGGGTTTTACCCCATGCATAGGATCACCAATTATTAACTCCTTAGGGTGGTTGTGAACATACCTCCATTCCTTGGGTAAGTCATTTGTACCTTGAGGTTGTTCTTGAATTTCTTCACCTTTCTCATTTTGTTTGACTTCTTGATCCTTGTCTTCTGGAGTTGCTGAGTCTTTCAGAGTGATCTCCTTCATACCTTCTATTAGTGGATCTGCATCATCAACACCCTCATTCTTCCTTGAAGGAAGATCGTTAGATTCATCAAAGACAACATGTATGGACTCCTCAACTACTAAAGTTCTTTTGTTGAAAACTCTAAATGCTTTACTAGTGGAGGAGTAACCTAGAAGGATTGCTTCATCTGATTTTGCATCAAATTTACCAAGTTTTTCTTTGCCATTATTTAATACAAAACATCGGCAACCAAAAACATGAAAATATACAATATTTGGTTTTCTTCCTTTCCAAAGTTCATAGGGGGTTTTCTTTAAAAATTGTCTAATTAAAGCACGATTTAAAATGTAACATGCTGTGTTAATAGCTTCTGCCCAAAAATTCTTGGAAGGTTGCTTTCACAAAGCATGGTACGGGCCATTTCTTCTAAGGTTCTGTTTTTCCTTTCTACTACCCCATTCTGTTGGGGTGTCCTAGGAGCAGAGAAGTTATGGCCAATTCCATTTTCATCACAAAAATTTTCAAAGTCATGATTTTCAAATTCTGTTCCATGATCACTTCTAATATTTTGAATTGAAAACCCTTTTTCATTAGTGACTTTTCGATGAAATTTAGTGAAAATTTGAAAAGTTTCATTTTTGTGAGCTAAAAAGAAAACCCAAGTAAAACGAGAGTAATCATCAATTATTACAAATCCATATCGTTTTCCTCCTAGACTAGTGGTTCTAGTTGGTCCAAATAAATCCATATGTAAGAGCTCTAAAGGTCTAGAAGTTGAAACAGTGTTTTTGGATTTAAATGATACTCTAGTTTGTTTACCTAATTGGCATGCATCACAAATTTTATCTTTTTCAAAATTCAATTTTGGCAAACCGAGAACTAAATCCTTTTTAATTAATTTTGAGAGAGAATGCATGCTAATGTGTGCAAGTCTACGATGCCACAGCCAACTAGTCTCATTTATTTTAGCACTTAAGGAAACTAGGCATTGCATGTCTAATTTAGTTAAATCATTCAAGTCTACCATATAAACATTGCCATGCCTATGTCCTATAAATTTAATGCCATCGTCAATAGGACTCGTCACAATGCAAACAGATGATTCAAAACTTACTTTATACCCTTTATCACAGAATTGACTAATGCTAAGTAAGTTATGCTTTAAACCTTTAACTAATAAAACATTCTCAATGTATTTGGAGGGAGTGATACCAATGTTACCTATCCCGATGATCTTTCCTTTGCCATTATCTCCAAAGGTGACCATCCCTCCATCCTTAGCATCAAGCGTGATGAATTGTGATTCATCACCAGTCATGTGTCTCGAGCATCCGCTGTCAAGATACCATTTCCTGTTTCCTTCTTGGGATGCTAGACACACCTGCAAGCAAAGGTCACGTTTCTGTCTTAGGTACCCAAGCTTTCTTGGGTCCTTTCAGGTTAGTTAGAATGGTTCCTTTTGGAACCCATATTTTTTTTGTGTTTGCATATTTGTTAATAAGACATGTGTATGATTTATGTCCTATTCTTCCACATTTAAAACAAGTAATATTTGTAGACTTGTTACTTGAATAAATATCCTTCAGAAATTTTTGTTTCTTTAGGGGTTTATAACCAAGTCCAGCCTTATCATATATTGCTTTCTGATTTTCAAGGATCATATTTAGTTTGTTTGAACTTAAGGTGAACTTATCTACTATAGATTTCAGCTTGTTCATTTCATCCTTTAAGTTTTGATTTTCTTGAATCAAGGTGAATTTTTCAATTGAAAGATTTTCAGCTTGTTTCACTAAGGACTGATTTTTCAATTTCAGCTCTTTATTTTTCTTCCCTAGTTTCTTTAATTCATCAATTGAATCATAGAATGCTTCATGCAATTCTTCAAAAGTAAATTCACTAGTGGATTCAGAAGTTACCTCATTTTCATGTGCCATCAGGTACAGATTGGCTTGTTCTGTTGAGGTTTCCTCGTCGGAGCTTGAGTCATCACTCGCACTCCAGGTCGCCATCATTGCCTTCTTTTTGAACTTCTTTGGACCTTTCTTCAATTGTGGACATTCGGATCTGAAATATCCTGGCTTCTTGCACTCGTAGCATATAGGGGGTTGATCTTTCTCTTTTTCTTTGCTTTGTTCCCCTTTTGTGAATTTCTTTCTCATCCCCTGTTTCCTTTTTCTTAGAAACTTCTTAAATTTTCAGGTGATGAGAGCCATCTCTTCATCCTGATCTTCATCTTCAGAGTCATCCATTTCATAATCAGGCAAAGTTATGGATTTGAGGGCAATGATTCTTTTCTTTTTGACTTCATCCTCTTGATGTTGCTTCATGCTAAGTTCATGAGTCATCAAGGATCCAAGAAGCTCTTCTAGAGGTAGAGTGTTCAAGTCCTTTGCTTCTTAGATGGCAGTCACCTTGGCTTCCCAAGTTCTTGGCAGTGACCTGAGAATCTTTCTTACAAGTTCACTATTAGTATAAGATTTGCCAAGACTCTTTAAACCATTGATTATATCAGTAAAACGAGTAAACATAGCAGTTATGGACTCATCATGCTCTATTTTGAACAATTCATATTTATGTACAAGCATGTTTATTTTAGACTCTTTTACTTGATTTGTTCCCTCATGGGTGACTTCTAACCTATTCTATATTTCTTTAGCAGATGCACAAGTAGAAATGCGATTAAATTCACTTGCATCTAGTGCACAATAAAGAACATTCATGGCTTTGGCATTTAATTGTGCCAATTTCTTGTCAACCTCATCCCATTCTTTCTCGGGTTTGGTTGACTCCTCACCATCTATAATCTTGGTGGGTGTGTGAGGACCATTCACTATGATACTCCACATATCATAGTCGAGTGCTTGTATGAAAATCTTCATCCGAGCTTTTCAATAGGTGTAATTAGACCCATTGAAAAGTGGAGGTCGGTTTGTTGATTGCCCCTCGGCTAGAGAAGTACCAACATGGGTTGCCATAGATCTTTAGCTCTTTGATTATTAGATCAAAGAAGGGCTAGAGCACCGGCTCTGATACCACTTGTTGCCCAGCTATGCAACCCAAGAGGGGGGGGTGAATTGGGTTTCTAAAAAATTTTAAGCCCAACAGATTACTTATGAAGATCAAAACAAAGACTTTAATTCAATATTAATTACCTAAGGCAGGAATGCAAGAATATAATAAAGAAATAAAGTGAAGAGATAAAGCACACCACAAACACAAGGATTTATAGTGGTTCGGTGCTAACCTTGCACCTACATCCACTCCCCAAGATCCTACTTGGGAATTTCAATCCACTATCCTTTGTATTCAACCCGAATACAAAACGTCGGAAACTCTGACACTAGCTATCCCAAGCTAGATCACTTGTTTCCCGGGTACAAGTAAACCCAAAACACTCCGATTTCAGGTTCGGATCAACCTTTCCTTGTTTTGAAAATCCTCCAAAAATAAGAACAAAAACTCACAAAGAGTTAGAAAATTTAGAGCACAAATTAATACAATAACAGCTCCTTTAAATGAGCGAATATAACAATAAAAGCTTTACTCAAATGAAGAACCCCTTTTTCGGAATTTCTCAAAGTGGATGAACGCTTGAATGCTTGAGAAGAGGTTGATTGTTGATTGAAGATCTCTTGAAAGCTTTGAACGATCTCTAGATCAAGGTTGAAACAATAGGCGTGAAGAATTCTCTCCTTGAAAGATCTTGCTTTTCTCTTTCACAATCTCTCTGGTATATTGTGGATCCTCTCTCTTTTTCTTTTTGGATTTTTCGTTGATCTCAGGCTTTTTCTAGCAAATTTTGGATCCTTTCTTCTATTCTTCTCTCTTTCTCTGCTCCTCTTCTCTTTTGATTTCACGTTTGATCCGCTATTTAATCTGCAATTTCTTTCACCATTTAAAGCATTTTGTAGCATTAGAAGCAAGAGAAAACAATTTAGGTAGATAAAGAGCCGTTAGAGGATTTTTAGGAAGCATAAATGGCAATTAAAACGGGCAAAAAAATAGCCATTGCTGATATTTCCCGTCGCAGGGGTCGACTCATGAGTCGACTCATGCTTCAGGGGTCGACTCATGAGTCGACCTCTGTTACAAAAATCAGAGAATGCTTTTTTGGAAATTCTTGGCTCAAATTAGCAGGGGTCGACTCATGCCTTGTGGGTCGACTCATGAGTCGACTCACAGGTCGTGCCAAGCCAGAAAACTAGCATGCCAAGGAGAATTTTTGCGTGCCAATCAGCTCACAGTGCCATGAGTTGACTCATGAGTCGACTCATGCACTTCAAACCTTCATAACTTCAAAAATATAAGTCCAAACACAATGAAATTTTCACCAATAGATTTCAAATCATTTGTTCTACCAAATGGTACTATCAAATCAGAATTTTAGTGAAATTATGATTTTGCCCTTGAAGACCATAAGGACTTTTTCATTTTAAAATTATTTGTATCCCTTCAATCTGCTTTGTAATCATCAAAATCAATCTAGGTGCAACAACCCGATTAGGTTAAGTGTTGACCTAATCGCTAAGGTGTTTTGGTCACTGATTTGATCAGGGGTTGGGCTTAATCAATTCCTGATTTGATTATAATTTTATTGAGTCTAATTAAGCCTAATTTAGTTAGGTTTAACTTAGTCTAATTGTGCCTAACCTATTTTGATTAGGTTGGCTCAATTAGGTTGAAACCACTTTGACCTCATCTCCCTACACCACCTCAATTATCTGCGCCCATTTGAATTCACGAGAAACAACTTCTCATGAATTTTCTCCCACGTAGAAGCCTTCCCACGCGCTCCCTTGTGCACCATTTATCTGGATAAAGATAGGTTAGTTGGCCATTCAAATTCAAAGGATGTTTGAATTTGAATGGGCAACCAACTCCATGCGCCACACCTTATCTTGTGCGCCACTTATTCTACATGAGAAAGAGTTTCTCATGTAAACTTTCCATGCACAAAGAACCCACACCTCCTCTCTTTTCTCACCCTGAGTGGATAAGGATGGGTTGGTTGGCATTTGAATTCAAATTTGATTTGAATTCAAGTGAGCAACCACCTAGCTTTATCCTCTCACACATTTAAGACGCGTCTTGCTTTGTTTTAAAAGAGAGAAGAAGGTGGGGCATGCGTACGAGATTTCTAAAAAAGAAAAGTGGGTGTGAGGAAGCTTTCTGTATGATTTTGAAAAGTTCAAAAACTCCGAGAGAAAAGAAAAGTAAGAGAGTGGGCGCAGGGTCTTCTGTGTGTACCCTAGGGTTACTGCCTAGGGTTCGAAAAGTGAGAAAGTGAGCTACGAGTGTCGTGAGCCCACCATATCCTAGGGAGAGATTCATCAACCTCTCAAGTATATTTGCTAATGATCTGGAGCATCCAAAGAATCGACAGATCAAGATCGAAGGAGTTTGATCAGCATCAGCCGTCAAAAGGGTTCTGCAATGAACTAGCATTCGTGAGGAGCCGATCAGACCGAGAGCTTCATGTGGATGATTCATAGAGGCTAGACACACTGTGTGGATGTATTGTGATGATCAAACCCTCCCGACGGTGATTAGATTATGGTGATCGATTATCCGCACGAAGGTAATGTGTTCTGAACACATAGCAGTAAAATATTTACTGTAGAAGTTTAAATTTCAAATTTAAATGCATGCTATATATATCATATTTAGATCTTTATATAGAATTAATTTATGTTAATTAATTAGATTAATTAATAATTTCCACTATAAAATTATAATTTTAAAAAAAAATTAAAATTATCATTTTACCCCTGCACTTTATCTCCCACAAATGGTATCAGAGTAGGTTCTAAAATATGATATACATTTGCATGCATAGATTAAGTTGTAATCTAAAAGTTTAAATTTAAAATTTTGATTTGAAATTTGAAATTCAAAATTTAAAATTTAAATTTTAAAATTTAAAATTTGAAATTCAAAATTTAAAAATTTGAAATTCAAAATTTGAAACTTAAAATTTGAAATTTATTTGAAATTTCAAATTTAAAATTCAAAATTTAAAATTCAAAAATTTGAAATTTGAAATTTGAAATTTGTTTGAAATTTAAAATTTAAAATTTAAAATTTGAAATTTGAAATTTAAATTTTGAAATTGGTATATTTAGATATACTTGATCCAAGTAGCAAGTAGTCTAATTGGGTTGGTTGCCATGGTCGTCTGATCATAGGAGAAAAGTAGGGTTTAAAGGCCCTCTCCTCCCATTCGATGGGGTTCTCCTATGGCGGTAGGGGTGCCGATGCGATTATATCCCATGCAGATGAAGCAGTGAAAGGACTTAATTATAAAATTTATCATGAATGTGTTAGATTAGATCTAAAGGAATATTTATGATTTATTTTGATTGAGTTATTTTCTGTTATGTAATTAGCAATAGGATTGCTATTTATGAAATGTGCTGATCCATTTGTGAAATGAGTCAACACATTTGGTGAACAGAAAATAAAACCTTTCAAATTTGAAAATTATTTTCGAAATGCTAAACCCTGACCCATCAACCCAAATACTTAATTAAAAGAATTAAGTGTTGTCTAGTTGGTCTAGAATTGTGAATTAAGATCTGAGACAATTGCATAAACTTGTGGGTCAATGGGTTAGATGGATTAGATCTATAATTGGGTTAGACCTAAAGTTAGCTTAAAGAAATGGACTAAATTAGAGTAATTGATCAAATCTAATCAAAAGTTGAATTAGATTAGGTCAAAGACACTCTAGACTCAACTCCAATAGTTGTAGTTGAATGGGTCCACATCTTTAACTAGATCAAGATGGACTTAATTCATGGCTACGCGGTGGAACCCTATTTACTAAGTTGATCAAATTAAAACTAATGAACCGGTTGGTATCTAAGGTAAGTTCGACAGTCTAACCAGTGATTTTTAAGTGGGAGCTACTCGCATTGATTCGATCTCTGACGAGTTAATGGCATATCCTCACCACTGATCTCACTTACCTGGTCAATCTGGTGAGTTAGGTTTTGATTAGATCATTTGGTGATTAGGGCTCACCCATGTCATTAGGTAAATCAGTGTGACTGATTTAGGTACTCCTAATATCGACTTTAATTAAATCCTTTTTAATCTGACTTAGTGAAGTCAGTGGGAAGATTGAAATTGGCTGGTTAATTTCTTCTCTTCTATCTTTTAATAAAATTTTCAAAAATTATTAGGTCCCTAAAAATGATTAAGTTATAGTGATAACTAAGTCATAGCCTCCCATTAAGTGAGTGATAATGAGTCCATTAGTTTAATAATCACTGGAGGCCCAAAGGCTAGGTGCTTATTGACTAATGGAATTATCATTCATAATATGATCATTTGGTTGAGTCTTTCTGATGGTGGTCAGGTTGGCCAGCCAAAGTCGGGCCCGATCATTTATTGGTCAGATTCACCAAATCAAATCATGTTAATGGTTGGACCTAACCAGATCTTTTCAGTGGAGGCCAAAGCCTACTGATTAGGTTCTGGAGAAAAATTAATTACTAGAAGTTGTTTAGAGAAACAACTGGTTATGAACCTACCCATAGATGCACATGGGTTGACCAACCAAAGTTGGGCTCGTGGGTGGTCTGTGTGGATTCTTGTACCCACTAAGGAATTAAAGTAATTCTTCGAATTGGAGGTTAAGGCTACTAGTTCGTAAAAATACTAGGAGAAACTTTAGACTAAAGTCCAAGTCTTTAGTATTAATAATTTATATACTAATAAAGGTCTAATTTTCCTTTAATGCAGCTATGGCCACTACCCTGTCACTCGGATCATTGTTAGATAATGATAAGCTCATGGGACCTAATTTTGATAGCTGGTATCGAAAATTGAAAATCATCCTTGAGCATGAGTGGATCTTTTATGTAGTAACGGATCCGGCACCTGAGGAGCCAGCCCCGAATGCTAGAGGGGTGGTCCGAGACACTTACCAGAAGTGGCTCAACGATCGCACCACCGTTCGGTGTATAATACTGACGGCAATGAATGATGAGTTCAGTCGTAGGTTCGAGAATGCCCAGCTGCAGAAGATGCTTCAAATGTTGAACGACTCCTTTGGCACGCCTAACGACATTGAAAGGCACAAATTAGTTGTGCCATTTTCAATACTCGGACGAGGGATGGAGCCTCAGTCACCGATCATGTACTATACATGATCGAAATGATTGAGCACCTAAATAAACTAGGCTTTCCCTTGCACGAATAGCTCGCTAAGGATGCGATCCTTAATTCTTTGCCCAAGTCCTTCCTCCCCTTCCTTACTCATTTTCGGATGACAAAGCCTGCAGTGAACTACCACGGCTTGTTGGGGTTGCTGCAAAACTTTGAGAAGGACAACTAGCTCCATAAGGAGTTGGTGAATGTTGTGGGAGGGTCTTCTTCTGGTCGTCGACCCTTTAAGAAAGGGAAGAAGAAGAAGAAGAAGAAGAATAAAAAGGTGCAGCCACATGCTGGGACGTCTGCACAGGGTCAGACCAAGAAGTGCAAGCCTGACTTGAGCCAGGCAGAGTACTTCTTTTGCAAGAAGCAGGGGCACTGGAAGAGGAACTGTCCTCTATACATTGCCTCCCTGGACCCGAACAGGTCAAAGAAGAAGCAAGATAATTATATGATAACACCTTACAACTTTTCCATTTGTGATACTACTACCTGGGTATTGGATACCGGAAGCCCTTATCATATCTGTAATTCAATACAGGGTCTGCAGGTCAGTAGGAGATTTGATGAAGGCGAGAGATTCCTGAACATTGGAGATAGAAGCAAAGTTTCAGTTCTAGCTTTAGGAATCATGAACCTTGTAATCAACTCTCGTAATGTAATTCTGAGTGAATGTCACTATTGTCCAAGTTTTTATTAAATATTATTTCTGTAGGTCTTTTGGCCATGTACAGTTATAAATTTTTAATAAAAAGAAACGTTTGCAATATCATTTTGAATGGTGTTACAATATTCGTTGGACAACTAAATAATGAAATTTACTTACTATCACAGCCTGTTAATATGGTTCAAACCTCTGGTAAATACCCTAGAATGGATAATATGTCAGAACTCTACCTTTGGCACTGTAGGCTAGGTCATATCAATAAGAACAGGATAAACAGGTTGGCTTAAGAAGGAATTCTTGAAGTTGATGATTGTGAATCACTTTCAACGTGTGAGTCCTGTCTTCTTGGAAAGATGACCAAGTCATCTTTTATTGAAAAAGATGAGCGAGCCAGTGAACTCTTGGGTCTGGTACATTCTGATGTATATGGACCCATGAACTCAAGTGCAAGAGGTGGATATTTCTACTTCATAACCTTCACAGATGACCTATCGAGGTATGGGTATGTCTACCTAATGAAGCATAAGTCGGAGTCGTTTGAAATGTTCAGACTATTTTGAAATGAGGTAGAAAAATAAACTGAAAAGTATATTAAAACTCTTCGATCTAATCGAGGAGGTGAATACCTTTTCAATGAGTTTCTGACATATCTTGAGGAGAATGGGATTCTCTCTCAGTGGACTCCTCCTGGAACACCACAGCATAATGGTGTGTCTGAAAGGAGGAATCGGACTTTGTTGGACATGGTTCGATCCATGATGGGGTTTGCTGCTCTGTCGATCTTCCTCTGGGGATATGTGCTCGAATCGGCTTGTTACCTTCTAAATAGGGTTCTGAGTAAGTCTGTAACCAAAATACCTTATGAGATAAGGATAGGACGTAAGCCAATACTCTCGCACCTTAGGGTTTGGGGGTGTCCAACTTATGTTAAATATTTAATTACGGACAAGCTTGGACCTAAGTCTGACAAGTGTTATTTCATAGGGTACCCAAAAGAGACCAAAGGGAATTATTTCTACCTAGCTGATAAGCAAAAGGTGTTTGTCAGTCTTAAGGCAATCTTTTTGAAAAAGGAGTTCCTTGGTGAAGGGACTGTTGCCTCTAAGGTCGAACTTGAGAAAGTTCGACAGGTGAAAAAACCAACACAAGTTGCTGAACCTAAACCGGATTTGGTTAGATCAGATCCGGAGCCCATTGTTTCTACACCCTTAAGGCAATCTGGTAGAGTACCACGTCAACCGGACAGATACTATGGTTTCTTGATCCGGGACGGCAATCCTGTCGAACTTGATGAAAACGGTGAGGATCCGATCACCTACATAGATGCAATGCAGAGACCTGACTCTGAGAAATGACTAGAGGCCATGAAATCTGAAATGGAGTCCATGAAGGTCAACGATGTGTGGACATTGGTTGACCCATCCGAAGGAGTAAAACTCATAGGGTGTAAGTGGTTCTTCAAGAGGAAGAGGGGCACAGATGGAAAGGTGGAGATCTATAAAGCCTGTCTAGTTGCCAAGGGATATCGTCAACATTATGGTATAGACTATGACGAGATGTTTTCTCCTATAGCAATACTCAAATCCATTCGGATTATGCTTGTGATAGCTGCCCATCTGGACTATGAAATCTGGCAGATGGATGTGAAGACAGCTTTCCTAAATGGAGAGCTGGACGAAGAGGTGTATATGATACAACTTGAAGGGTTCACATCCACAGATGAGTCTAAGGTGTGCAGGCTATAGAGGTCTATTTATGGACTTAAGCAGGCATCCCAAAGTTAGAACATACATTTTGATAGAACGATCAAGACGTATGGCTTCGTTAAGAATGGAGAAGAGCCCTGTATTTATAAGTCGACTAATGGTCCAGTAGTGGTATTTCTTGTATTGTATATGGATGACATTCTCTTAATCGAAAATGATGTCCCTGCATTACAGGGAATAAAGATTTGGCTGTCGTCACAGTTCTCCATGAAGGATCTGGGAGAAGCTTCCTACATCCTAGGGATGATAATCTATAGGGATAGATCTAAAAGGTTGCTTGGCTTATCTCAGTCCACGTACATTGATGCTATGCTGAAGAGGTTCAGCATGGAGAATTCCAAGAAAGGCTATCTACCGATAGGCCATGGAATTTCTCTCTCGAAGAGGGATTGTCCGACAACACCTCAAGAGAGAGAGCGTATGGGTAGAATTTCATATGCTTCGACAGTGGGATCTATCATGTACGCCATGACATGTACACGATCAGATGTGGCATACTCACTAGGGGTAGTGAGTAGATACCAATCTGATCCAGGAGAGAATCACTGGAAGGTTGTTAAAACCATCCTAAAGTATTTAAGAAATACTAAGGACCAGTGGCTTGTTTATAGTGAATCGAACTTGAGACTTATAGGGTTTACAGACTCTAGTTTTCAATCTGATCACAATGACAGCAAGAGTGTGTCAGGATTTATTTTTACCCTTAATGGTGGGGCTGTTTGCTGGAAGAGTTTCAAGCAGCACACTATGGCTGATTCAGTTTGCGAGGCAGAGTATGTCGCTGCATCAGATACTGTCAAAGAAAAGGTGTGGCTGAAAAAATTTATCATCGAGCTCGGAGTAGCACCCTCCCTTGTTGGTCCAGTTCTGCTCTACTGTGATGCTTTGGAGCCATTGCTCAGGCGAAGGAACCAAAGGCACACCAGCAGACGAAGCATATTCTGTGCCGCTACCATCTCATCCGAAAAATTGTAGATAGAGGTGACGTCGACCTTCAGAAGATCGACGGAAAGGAGAACCTAGCTGACCCATTCGCTAAAACCATTGCGGTGAAGGAGTTCGACGACTTCAAGTCGAAGATGGGTATTAGATACTGCATCAATTGGCTTTAGGCCAAGCGGAAGATTGTTGGGAATAGTATCCCAAAGCTAATCGTCAGTCTGTTGACGGTTGTGCTCATTCTTGTATTAGTATATGAATTATAAATAAAAGTTATTTTGACATTTTTATCAAAAATTATTTCATCTTCTAATGAACTCCTGTGTTGTGGTAAAGTCCTTAGTTTTATTTAGACTCGACAAAGGAGGATTTGTCATTTATTCTTTAAACCTATTTGCGATCAAATGATACGTTGTTACCAAGGACAACAATGTTTATCAAGTATAGGTCATGGTGTGCCATATGGGTTGGTTGTCCTCTTAACCAAGGAGTGTGGAGACACTGGTATGGCATACAGGTGAGATGTAAGGGTACATCTGCACTGAATGTGACCGACTCTGGAGCTTTTTCTGCTGTCAAGATTTGCTTTGATGGGATATGGGTATAACTGTCCCTCTGACCTGAGACCGCCATGGTGACTTGCAAGCAACTCACTGCACTTAGGCACTGGACTACCTGAATTTCTAATTCAGTGACGGAAGGCTGCTGGGTGTAGTCAAGTACTTGACTTGTTGGTGCGTGTGTCAAGATGGGATTGACCACTCCAATTCAGGAGCTGTGTACAGTCATATTTTAATTTAGCAAAACCTTGGTCAGGGTAGTCCTAGTGAGGAGTCACAGGACTATTTGAGTTGAGCACGATTCGGATGATCTAATCAGGGTTGCAGTTTAACCCTGAGTCATCCTAAACACAGGGGTCAAAAGGATGAATTATACAATAACCATATTCACGTAGGTTCTGAGTGTTGCGATTGTGACTATTCAACCTATCTGGATGTCAGATACCATTGCTAGATGGTCACTTCGATTAGTACAGAAATTGATTCCTGTGCTACCGGCTTAGGTTCGAACCTGTGGGGTCACACACATTAGAGGTTCCTATCT
Organism: Elaeis guineensis; assembly: GCF_000442705.2. Lineage (NCBI taxonomy): Eukaryota > Viridiplantae > Streptophyta > Magnoliopsida > Arecales > Arecaceae > Elaeis > Elaeis guineensis. The sequence continues at coordinate 9,649,939 of NC_026008.2, read as the reverse complement.
GATCTGATGGCTGATGAAGAGTCCTAATACTCATAAACTTTGATTCCTACATATCTGAAACTCTGTGATCGAGAATCAGGATTCTCTAATCATGAGTTCCACACATTTTGGGTACCGAGGTCAAGAGTCCCATTGGTTTGGGACTTTTTGATCAGGGTTTCATATCGATGGACTCTGATGCCTGATTGCCCATCGAATTTGGACTCAATATTTATGAGAGTTTTAATTAGTAATTTGATTGTTAATTAACTCAATTTGATTGAGCAATTATTTTTGAATCAAGTCCAATTGAATTGGATTCAGTTGGGTTTGACCCGATTAGATTAAGTGTTGACCTAATCGCTAAGGTATTTTCGTCACTGATTTGATCAGGGGTTGGGCTTAGTCAATTCCTGATTTGATTAGGATTTTATTGAGCCTAATTAAGCCTAATTAAGTTGAGTTTAACTTAGTCTAATTGTGCCTAACCTATTTTGATTAGGTTGGCTCAATTAGGTTGAAACCACTTTGACCTCATCTCCCTGCGCCAGCTCACTTATCTGCACCCATTTGAATTCACGAGAAACAACATCTCGTGAATTTTTTCCCATGCAAAAGCCTTCCCACGCCCTCCCTTGTGTGCCATTTATTTGGATAAAGATAGGTTAGTTGGCCATTCAAATTCAAAGGATGTTTGAATTTGAATGGACAACCAACTCCATGCACCACACCTTATCTTGTGCACCACTTATTCTACACGAGAAAGAGTTTCTCGTGTAAACTCTCCACGCACAAAGAACCCACGCCTCTTCTCTTCTCTCACCCAAAGTGGATAAGGATGGGTTGGTTGGCATTTAAATTCAAATTCGATTTGAATTCAAGTGAGCAACCACCAAGCTTTATCCTCTCACGCGTTTAAGACACGTCTTGCTTTCTTTTAAAAGAGAGAAGAAGGTGGGGCATGCGTACGAGATTTCTGAAAAAGAAAAGTGGGTGTGAGGAAGCTTTCTGCATAATTTTAAAAAGTTCAAAAACTCTGAGAGAAAAGAAAAGTAAGAGAGTGGGTGCAGGGTCTTCTGTGTATACCCTAGGGTTACTGCCTAGGGTTCGAGAAGTGAGAAGCCAAAGAATCGGCAGATCAAGATCGAAGGAGTTCGATTAGCATCAACCATTGAAAGGGTTCTGTAACGAACTAACATTCGTAAGGAGCCGATCAGATCGGGAGCTTCGTGTGGATAATCCACAGAGACCAGACATATTGTGTGGCTGCATTGTGATGATCAGACCCTCCCGACGGTGATCAGATTACGGTGATCGACTACCCGCATGAAGGTAATGTATTCTGAATACATAACAATAAAATATTTACTGTAGAAGTTTAAATTTCAAATTTAAATGCATGCTATATATATCATATGTAGATCCTTATGTAGGATTAATTTATGTTAATTAATTAGATTAATTAATAATTTCTATTATAAAATTATAATTTTGAAAAAATTTTAAAATTATCATTTTACCCCTGCACTGAAATTCCAACAGTCGGATGCTTGTGCGGCTACAAGGGACCTTTCGAAGACATCCATGATCATCAGTTCATGTTGAAGATTGATCCATCTCCAGATATGTTTTATATTTATTTTTTTCTATTTGATTTCTATATCTGAATCTTATCTCACATATGATAATCCTGTTTATGGTTTGAAAATTTAATCTTATGCATGCTTAGATTAAATTAGATTTAATTTGAAAAAAATTTAAATTCTACTACGTACTAATTTTGTAAAATCATGCATGCATGAAATCATAAAAATCCAACAGTTATAAGATAACCTAAATTGTATGGAAGAATGATTCCTATTTGAATTAAGATTTGAGTTTGACTCAATTCTTAATTAGACTAGGATCTAAACAAGAATGTTTGAATTTTTATTTGGGCTAGAAATTCTCATCTTCTTGGACACACCAAATTCTAATTAGATTAGGATTAAATTAAATTTGACTCAAGCACCAAGTGAGAGTCCAAAAAGACTAGGACTCCTCTAATTAGGTGATATCTAATCTAAATAGTTTGGACTTCAAATCAGATTTGGTTTTCCATCTATTTGGGTCTAATCAATTACTAATATGATTAGAATTGATTAAAATTTAAATTAATTTAAATCAGCCATCTAAAAGAGAAGTCCCATGAGATTAAAATTCCTTCCTTTCCATGCACCAAACAAGTCCCACGTCAACCTGATTTTGTGCGTCAAAAGAAGCCCACACCCACCAGGTTTTTAACGTCAATTTTTCTTCTCTTTTTAGCATGCAAGAAAGATAGGAAATCCCCTTTCTCCCATGTAAAAGCTGGGTGCAAATCTGACTAGGGTGGGCGGCATCAAAAGGGTTAGAGTCCTAAGTGATTTGGAGTCTTGTTTCCTATCCAAAGTCTATGTCCAATGCCTATTTAGACCCAACACTATATGAATCGGTAAGGACCTGAGGGATCAAGTTGAGATGCCAAAAGACCAAGGGGCGTGCGTGGAGAAAAACAAAAGGAGAGGGCACGATGTGACGGTGCTTCATGGCGTGAGGTATGTTACATATCTCTTCTTTCTTACACAACCAAAAGTTGGTTGTTTTGGACATCTCCTCTCCACCTTTTTGTCCATGTTTAGACATGGATTTCTCTTCTTCTCATTGTCTAAAAGTTGGATAAAATTCTTACATCTCTAGTGTAGAGATTTGGTGCATGGATTTTAGGAAGAAAAGAGAAGAAAAGATTCTTCTTATGACCTCTAGCATAGAGATCAACATCCTCTTACTTCTTCTTCTTCTTCTCTAAAATTATCTTGAGAGAAAAGAAGATTTTCAACCATCAAGATGTGATTTCTGCAAGGGAGCTAGCACCTCGGTGAGATCAAAAAGCTTCTGATCAGATCAGAGTCTCGTGTAGATACCCATAGAGGTCGGACACTTGTGCGGCTATAAGGGACCTTCGGAAGACATCCATAATCATCAATTCATGGTGAAGATTGATCCATGCCAAGGTATGTTCTTTATTTATTTTTTTCTATGGAATTTCTATATCTGAATCCTATCTCACATATAATGATCTTGTTTATGATTTTAAGATTTGATCTTATACATACTTTGATTAAATTAGATTTAATCTGAAAAATTTTAAATTTTTACTGTATACTTATTTTGAAAAATTTTACATGCATGAAACTATGAAACTCCAATAGTTAGGTCCACCGTGCATCTACATGAACCTGAGGAGACCTACAACAAAGCCCTCTGTAAGAGCCCACTACGATCTGGACTCTATAAGGGCTGCAAACTTCATGCACTAGATTGTTGCACACCTTGAACCCTGTGCAACAACCTAGTTCGTGTCCCCCGTCACTTACAGAGACCTGGGATGCACCTCCAGATCTAGTCTTCCACCTTCAACACCCTAAGAACTAGGGCTTGAGGTATGGTACCTTGGGGCTATCAGATCTGGACCTGAAACATTGATGAGGAGTTTTTATTGGACTAGAACTCCTTAGCAACCTTTCTTCTATGCAGCCTTTACCTTGTGCGACTCATCTCCACCTATCCTAATATTCTGGATGATCCATCATGATATTAAGATCTTCATATCAAGCCCTCCTTACTATTTTAACCAGCACATAAATAGAGGTCCAGGTGGTGAGAGGGTCCCCATCTAACAGGGACTCCAAGCGCACCAAAACAGCAACCCACCCATGCGATCTCCCTTCTCCACATTGTGACGCACCTCTTCCTAGTTTCTCTCCATGAGAAACCCCTTCACATGTTTCTCTTTTTGCCATGGAGACTTGGGTGTGAGAAATCTTGCTAGGAGAGAGACTCCCAGGTGGATGGGAGTCTCGCTCCCTCCTAGCGCATGCAGCCCCTTCCACCAGTGTGTGAAGAGAGATGAGATATGGGGTGCACCTCCTTTTCCTAGGAGGCATGCCCCCGAGGACTCCTTGCTGCATGAAAGACTAGAGAGAGAGAGATGTGGGAGAAAGGTTTTCTTTTATTCATTTTTTAGGGTTTATAATATACAAGTATACATACCAATTACATGGATCAAACTCCTAGCCCAAAAAACTTCCTAGACTTACCCAATTCGAATGCATTCACCCAAACCCATGTACATCTATAATCTGATCATGCACTTAACCCCATGGATCCAAACCCACAAATCAAGGCCTCATGACTGTAGAGGTTGAACCTCCACCCTAGGACCAAATCAATCCTAGCCCTAGGACTCAAACCAGTCCTAGAATCTTGGAGCCAAGCCCATGGCTCCTCTCCTAGCCTCCTAAGGCTTGGGAGCACTACACATGCACCAACATTGTGATGTATTGCTACTGAAATCTGAGACTCGATCAGAAAGGCTGGAGTGGTGGTGCAACCTTCCAAAAGAAAATCCTATAAAGCAAGTCCTAACTGGAGTTGGCTCCGATGGAGACCCTCCAATGCTCAAGTCAAAAATCAAGAAAATAGATGAGAAAGAGTGTAAAGAGCTATTTGTGCGTGTACCTTAGGAGGTCCCCTGGAGGTGTTTTTGTAGGTGAAGTTTGGAAGACCATTTTAGATAGGTTACATGGCCAATTTAGGCATGATGTGGTGGGATTTTTAATTAAAATTCTTGAGATCAATTGGTTGCACCTGCCTTATCAGTTCTGCAACCATCGTGGGTGTCTTTGAAAATTGAAATAAGGGTGTGAATTGGATTGGATTGGCTTCTCTTATTGGAACTTTGACATAGTCTGATGGAGACAGGTGTCGAAGGGAAGAAGCGGTTGGAGTCAACTACGCTCAAGAGATAAGATCGATGAAGGCTGAAGTATGTCTATAGTTGAAGTTGGAGGTTGACAAATTCAGACGTCCAGTTGTCTGTAGATGCTGGATGGATGTCAGACGTCAGTTGTCATGGAGGTCAGGACAGGCTTGACACTAAAGTTAGGATGGGCCCAAAGTTTGGACCGATTGATCCCGAGCATTCTGCTCAGGGGGTCTCTGGAAGTTAATGATCGTCAGGGGCTATAGCTAGGATCGGGAGGTCCCAAATGTTGTGCTCTAATACCACATGTTGAAGGAGGAAGAAAGAAGAAAGAGAGAGAAAAATATCATAAAAAGATTAAGGTAATGTGGATTGGCCTCAAGCCTATCTCCATGGGGCACGCAAGCTTCATTATGAGAGAAAAAAATTAAATAAATATAAGAAAAACTCACCATTCAATCTTTGTACAAAGATCTCTCAACAAGAAGCTCCAAAATCTTTATAAAAGCTCTCTGAAATCCCTTAAGAAACTTTTTTTCACGATCAAGATGTCACCAGCTATCTGACGCAATAAATGGCTCATCAATCGAAGCTATATAGGCTCCAAACATCTCAAACCAGTGTTTCACTAGGATACCGAGCTCAAATCAAATCTTAAAATAATTTTGGACCATCCGATCATGACTGACTCACACCAGAGCTATCTGATCGCATGCTATAGTGCCCAAATCAAGCCTAATCACCATTAGAATGAATATGGGCTATTGGATCTTCATCGGATCGGCTCACAGCCGTCTGATCATGCCAAAACACAACCCCTATAGTCTTGATCAAACTAGAGATGAGACCCAGCCGTATGATCCCGATCGACACTGCTTTCGACCATCGAATTCTGATCGGTCCACGTGTGCTCTTATGAGTAGTAATAAGGCATGCGATCCATTGTGGACCGTGATCTCAATGGCCCTAGGTGCCCATTTTTGCAGGCTGCACGCATGCTTGGGCTGGCCCAGTGCCAGTGCACTATCGGGCCTGGTCCACACCACCACCAGCCTACACCACCCCATAGGCCCCTCCGATGGCTTGTGGGCCGTATCAACTATTTTTGACATTTTTTTTGCACGTATCTTCTTCATCTGAACTTTATTTGGGTTGTTCTTAGGCTCATTGGATTTTGTTCGTCATCTTGGACCTCATTCTGGGCTTAATGTGGATTGAATCTAATTTTTTTTAACAATCTCTATCTCGACTCAATGTTCGACCTCTACCTATCTCTGAGAGCTTGTGATCTATCTCGCCTTAATGCCTGAGGGTGCACTTGCTATCTCATGAATGGGCAAATATGGGAGTCTAGCCAGGCTGCTCGATCCTACCTCCGTCATGGGCTGTGTTCACTCTTACCAAAGATTTGTATGGAGAAGTCTCCAGTAGTAATAGAAACTTCACTCTGTAACATCACCTCTCATCCTCTCGAGTCTCACATCTCGTGCCCGATCAATTTTTATCGAAGCTCCACCTCGCACTGGGTCCCCCCTAGCTCTTGAATCTCCACCTCGTACTGGACTCTCCGTTAGGTAGTAATGTCCTCTCATCCTCTTCTCCCCCTTCAGAATAATCCTATCGCCATACATAACTTTCTAAATTCCATCACCAACTATCTACCTATAGCCGTTTGAATCCAGTTTGCTCAGTAAGATAAGATCCTACCTAAAATTAGATATGTATTGGACCTCGTCCAATCTTTTCACTGCACCATCATGTATCGTTCAGCTGACCGTCTTGATGCCTCTGATCGCACAGCTTGATCTATCTGACAGATGAACAGCACCTTCACTGCTCTCCAAGGAGTCAAACAGCTCCTCTCTACAACATACATGATGGGTGATGATAAGATATATATTTTTATAATTATTTTAAGAGTTTTAGGTATTTAATGGTGCTAACATCTTCTAAAAATTCCAATTTTACACTTAAGTTAGATTTTCTTGCAAAATTAAGTATTTTCAAAAATAATTTTGAAAAATATAAAATTAGTACATATTTATAAAAAATAGATATCGAGTTGATTGATTAATCTAAGTACCAAAAATCAAGTTTCACACCCATTAGAAAAATTATGAGAAGTTTAATTTATGCTTCTTTCTTATTTGGCAGGTAAATTCAAATCGCCGAAGATGTTTTGAAACCTTGGAGCCTCGAAACCCTAGCTGGCCATCCACCCTATGAAACCCTAATCCCACACCTTTCTTTTGTTGATGCTATCAACTATAAAAGGAGCTAAGAGCACAGAAAGCAAGAAAAAGCAGTTAATCTCTTCCTTGGCCGGACCCCCTAGATTCTGACACCTTTGGAATGAGGACTTCTGAAAGGTAGGCTACAAGATTTCAAATTGAGCAAGACCAAATCTTACAGAATTCTAAGACGAGCAAGAAAAGAATGTAATTTATAGAAGTTAATTTAGATTTTAGATAAGGTAGCTACATTGAATTAAAGTTAGTAATAGTGCTGGACAAAATAGGAAACAACTGATACATCTAGATTCATCCTAGTTTTTCTTCAGGCAGAAACCTGATATGGCAACCAATTTTGGATGGAAAGGAGCTAACCTCAAAGACAATAAATAATAGTAAATAGGAGTCTAAAAAGATTTAGCATGATGAGGAAAATAGGAGCTTAGGTGGCAAAAGCAAATTCTTCATGTGATTGCTTCCTAAATAGCAGAGATACAACCTTCCAAATCAAGAGGGATTTACATGGCACAAATTCAAGAAAAAAAATACCAAAAAATCACCAAACCCTAGACATTTTCAAAGGAGTCCATGTTCCAAGTATCAGCATCTAAAAAATTTTTGACGGCATAAAGAAAGAGAGAGAGGGTGGCAACAAGGGCTTAGGGTTTGGGTTGTAGCTTCAAGGAAAGGGGTGCCTTGAAAAGAGCCTTGTTTCCTCCTCCATCACTTCTATCAAGCCTCCATATTTTCCAAGATCAGATCTAAAGAAGATCAAGAAGAGAATGCAAGCATGCTCTATAGAGTATGAAGGAAGAGGAGTCCACCAACTGTCTTCCCAACGAGGCTGCATGAATCAACTTCCAACCCTTGTTCCAGCTTTCTAGTTTACTTTCTTTATTTTAGTTTTTTTTGTCTTCTTTATTAGTTTTTTTTAATATTTTATACTTGAATTTAGATTCTAATTAATGTAAAAGTAATTTTATTCTCTTTAATTTATTGGTTTTTATTTTTGTTACAAGTGGAAGCTAGGATCTAGTTAGTAGATCCTAGTATCCAGTTACTTTCTTTTGCACTTTTAATTCTTGCTGTGTTTCTTTTAAATTCTTATAATAGGATTTAGATTTTAATTAAGATTTAAATTTCTAAAATTTAATTTTATTGTAAGTAGATGCTAAAATCTAAATAGTAGATCTTAGTACCGAGTTTATCTTTCTGCACTATTTAATTCCTGTCTTCTGTTTACAATTCTGACTCTGTTCAATCTTTCTTTTTTTTCTTTCAAAAATTAAAGATTTCAAAACCTCAACCTATAGCCTTCTCTGTGGATTCAACCCAACTCACTGCTATTTATAAAAATTTTTTAGGAGATGGAATTAAACTGATTGCATGGTGTCCTAACAACAACATTACACCCATCAAGTTTTTGGTGCCGTTGGCGGGAAAGGCACCAATTTTAATATTTGATTTTTTTAATTTTTTTATGAATATATTTTACTAACTTTTTTAATTTTTTATCTTTTTTATAGAAAAAATAGAAAAAAAAAGAAGGATAAAAAGCTTCAAATTGGTGAGATCAATCCTAACCCTAAACTGCTTTCCTTTTTAGTATTAATTTTTTTTTTCAAATTAACTTAAAATTTACCTACACAAATTTAATATAATAAGAGTAGAAACTTAATTATTTAGAAGCATTCATCATCTTAGATTTACTCTTGGTGATCGCTGGAGACAAGATAAGCTTTCAAGTTTGATTAGTTTCATGAATCTAGTTTAGTTGCATAGAACCTCTTGTTTGAACTTGGTTGTGCACCTTCATTCTAAATTAACTTAAGGGCAACACCTATATCAAGAAAAGGTGGAGATTTCATCATCCGTCCTTAGCCCAAAAATAACTAACGAGCATCCCGTATTAACCCAAGCCTAATTAAAATTCAGTAGACATTGAGCCCTAGGATCAATTGAGTTCAGTTTGATTATTGTGTTGAAGTCAAATGCAAAGTAGGTTTGAGCTCATCCCTAAAACTGGTATCTAAGACAAGAGATTAGAAGGACTAAGCCTAAGTGGACTCATGGTTGTTTAATTAGGTCCATTGCGAAAGCATGGGAGCCTCCCACGACCCCACCTCTTATCTGGCTGGTTGAAAGAAGTGAGATTAGACTTAACTAGCATCTATGCTGATTCACATTATATCAAACTGTTAGGTCTAAGTAACCCATAGGTGTCTAAGTTTAATTGTTTACTAACTTGCTTGTGATTGAAAAAAAAATTCAGAAAAAAAATCCAAACTACACATTAGGGTTTGCACTGGTGCACAGGCACTTTATCCTGACCTAGTTGAACTCAACCCTGAAATTAAATCACTAATAAATATTAAACTCGATAACAAAATGGCTAAAAATCTAAAAGAATCATCTAGGTAGAGAAAAAAATATTTTATTCATTCCACCTATAACCCATCGACTTGTATCCACTTACCTGAAATCCCAGCAAGTCATTATGAGATCAAGTCGACCACAATCCAGATGCTCCCATCTATAGGAACATCAATGAAGATCCTTATAAACATCTGGATGAGTTCTTAAAAATATGCTCTATAGTCAAAATCTAGAATTTACTGATGATGCACTTAGATTGACTTTATTCCCCTTCTAACTTAAGGACAAAGCTAAGTATTAGCTTGGTACAATAGGGAGACCAATTCGAACTTAGGCTGAAATGCAGTATGAGTTTCTTAAGAAATTCTATCCCATAGGTCAACACCATGAGATGAGCCATTATTAGATTTGCTCAGTTTCTCGGAGAACAAATCATAAGTCATGGGAGAGACTTAAGGAACTTCTTAGAAAATACCCACACTATGGTCTATCTAAATGGCAAATTATCCAAGTTTTTTATGAGGGTTTAGGTGACTGGTATAGACAGATGGTTGATGCATCTTATGGAGGTACATTCATGAGCAAGAGTGAGGATGAAGCCTATGCCCTATTTGAGACTTTGAGTGAGAACTCAATCAATCATGCTTCACTATCTTTTTATGAAAGGTCGATTCCTAACTAAAAGTGGACAGAAATCTATGAAATTAAATATGCAAACTCTAGTCCTAAGGTCGACTTGAACCTGATAGCTCAGAAATTAGATAAAGTTGATCTTCTTGCTCAGAAGTTAGATCAAGTCATAGCTCTAGGTCAATAAACTCCTATGCAATACGCACTACCTCCCAATTATCAAAAGACTTGTTCTATCTATGCTAGCTCAGCCCACCATATAAGTGAATGTCCCACAGCTGCATAGTTTTCATTTTTCATCCAAGAACAAGTTCATGCTGCCCAGGGTTACTCCAAGGCTGTTAATGATCCATTCTCAAACATATATAACCCATGTTGGAGGAACCATCTCAATTTTTCATGGAGATCTCAATAGACTTAGGTTCAAACCCAAATGCCACCTATGCAAACTTTCAAAATAGGCCCCAGTATCAAAATTATGCCTATAATAGAGGTCAGCCTATCCAGCCATCCTATTACAATCAACCTTCATACCCACCTCCTCAACAGACTCCTCTGGCCAGCAATAGGTTTAACCAACTCCAACAATTGATTATAACCCAACAGCAATCTATCGCTAGGCTAGAAGCACGAATAGGACAAATAGCTGAGTCCACCATGAGGAGAGAACCAGATCAGTTATCAAGCCAATCTATCACAAATCTCAAGAACAACCCACCCACTGTCCATCAACCATTTGGATCTAACCATTATTTCAATGTCCTACCTAAGAATCATCAATTTGAGAATGCCAACATAATTTCTTAGCTTAGAAGTGGAAGAATTCTTAAGGACCCATATCAAGATCAGTTGAGAGAGGCTAGTACTGATACTAGCCAAAATAAGAACATAGAAGAAGAGATTAGTACTGAGACTAACCACATAGAAGAACTTGAGCCCGAAATTGGTAGTGATGCTGGTTCCAAAGCTGAAGTCACTCATTTGAAGAAGGTGCTGAAGGAAGTCAAAGCTAATTTGGCTTTGGAAAAAGAAAGAAGATTGGAGGTGCAAGCCAGAGCCATTGATATTGAGAAGAAGGCCAAGGATTAGGCTGTCGAAGCTGGGCATGTGGCTGTGGAAGCCTTCCATGCATCTGATGAGTTTGTGGAAAAGAAATGTGTCTTCAATCAAGAGAACTTCAATACTGGCTTGGACATCTACCATCAAAAGGTGGCTCCATGGCTCCTAGACTTAGACTTAAGCTTTCTAGATAAGATAGGAGAGGAAGAGGAGGAAGGAGGAGCTGAGGGAGGTGTTGTTGAGGAGGGAGCTCCAGCTGCTAAGGCTATCAAAGGGAGCTCTGAGGGTGCTCCACCCTTGGAGGTCATGTCGACATCCGTTCCTATCGAAGCCACACCAATTTCGCCACCGTGAGTGGGGTCAAAGTAGCCAGCTGTAGTTATCTCAAGCTCTTCCATCGATCCCCACATTGAGGTCAGGAATACTTACACTCGTGTATCTTTTCTTTTTCTTTTCTTGTCATTGTAATGGAAGATTATAAAATCAATGAAAAAGTAATTTTTATCCTATTCTTTGGTTCATATCTGCTTGTGATGTTTTTCTCAGGTGGTTCAGTGTAATTGTTGCGACCGCATGCTTACCCAGTATCATGCTAAGCATCTACCAATAGCCTTATCTTTGAGGGTTTCAGATTGCGAATCTTGAAGAAGATTTATACCAGGCTCAGCAGGACACTGCTAAAGACAAAAAGAAACTCCAAAAGTTAAAGAAGAGTAATGAGGAGGCTTCGATGGAAATAGGATATTTGAGGAAGCGCCTAAAGCAGATGAAAAGAAAATACTTCTTTGAGAAGTGCAGGCTGACCGAAGAGCATAATAAATTCACGAAGTCTACTGGAGATGCTAACCAGAGAATAGGGGCATCAAAAGTTTTTTTCAACAAATGATTGCATAGGGCCCAAGATGAAATATTGGAGCTAAAGTGTACTACTGCATCGAGTAAAAGTTGGTGATGAAGCTAAAGAGCAGATTAGCCAGCTTCAAGGTGATTTTAATTCAATCGAGGGTATGATTAAAGAACTTCATCGAATGATGGACATGAAGAGGTCAGCTGTCGATGATATTCGGAGCGAGCTTATTTTAGCTCGAAGAATAATTGCTGACTTTTCAGGTGCTTTAAACAAGGATTGATCTACGATTATCGAACTCCAAATCCAACTTGCAAAAAGTACAACAGCGGCTAAATACACCAAGGCCACTATTAGGCTATTGGAAGATTAGCTTGCTTTGACTTTGCATGATGCGACTCTTGTAGTTGCGGATGTATCAGCTCAAGTAGTCGATGTCGGCTTCAAGGAATGCAAAAACTTGGCTAGATGACTTTTTCCTGAAGTCGACTCTCACATCAATGTTCTAAATGATGGTAGAAACACCAAAACTCCATCGACCGAAGGCAGGTCCTCTAAATGATCATCGAGTAATAGATATACTTTTTTACTCCCTTCTTGTAGATGTCTGTCTTGCAATTTTCATAAGAAGTTTGTTAATAAAAAAAAAGTTTGAAACTTCCATTTTACTTATGTTCATTGTCGTGGATTGTGCTATAGTTTGGATTTAATCTACATACAATCCTCACATTGAGGGAGCTTATGGAGGCCCATAAAATGACCATCTCATTGAGTTTGACCCAGTATGTTGCTGAAGTTGGTGGTCTGAGGGTTTTTATAGGTTAGCCTTCCGAACGTCCTTTTAGCTTAGCCTTCACTTGTTGCCAAAGTTAGCAGGTTGAGAGTCCTTGTAGGTTAGCCCTCTAAAGATCCTTCTAGATTAGCCTTCGCTTCTCGATCAGTTGGGATCTTCATGGATGTTGGCTCACTGAAGAGCGAGTGCAGCCTTTGGGTGTCCTGATTGTTTAGCCCCCACTTGCCGAATTATCGAGGTCTTCTATCAATGTAGGTTGGATCAGTGAGGGCTGGGGGTCTTTGTAGGTTAGCCCTCACTTTTTGCATAGCTAAGGTCTTCATGGGCCATCGGCTTGCTGAAAAGCGAGCGACCTTCAAGGGTCCTTATAAGTTAGACCCTGCTGCTTAGCCATCAAAACCTTTTACCAAAATTTGGGAAGAAAGCCATCATACCTGAAGTTTCTTTTAAAGTTCAAGGGCCTCAGTAGTTAGCTCTTCATTAGTCAAAGTTGATCTATGAGTCCACTTATTGGAAGCCCAAGCATCTGTCCATGATGCACCTTGGGACTCCTTTTGTCATGATGGTGGGTGGAGTCTCCCGAGAGAATGAATGGATTGAGAATTTATTATAGGTTATTCTCTGGTCGCTAGTGGTGAGCCCAAACAATTCTCAGTGTCCCACCGACTATGCTTTGATCATGGGGATGCGTAGTAAATGGCAGCGACGATTGATGTTTCGGAGTCAGACGTGTGGCATGATTCGGTTGGTAGTCGGATGGGCGTATGCCACTAGAAACCTATATAAATAGTCTCCATTCATGGCTGAAATATCCACAAACTTTCACCTTTCTTCTATTAACCTACAACAATGGAGCCTACTCCTTGACAAGTCAAGCAGCTAGAAAAAAGGTTGAGTACCTAAGTGGGAAGGTCCCTATTAAGCCTACGAGGGCCATGTCACCGGAGCCTCCAGGCACAAGTCGCGCACCCCTTCCACCGAGACTATTAGGAGAGGGATCCTCCACCATCGTGGTAGTGGCCTATCTGGGTACTACAGAGGAGGCATTTGCTGAAGCTTGACTTTGCTGCATTGCAGAGTACAAGGCTTCAGAAGCCTTCAAGGGGAAGCTCCTTGATGCTTCAGCCATCGGCTTCATCTAGAGCTCTGAGAACTTCAAAGCCCACATAAAACATCTAATATTGTCGCTAGATCTGCACTGCCTCCACCCTAGGAACAGTGATGAATAGGTCGTGGCATTTTCTTTGGATGAGGATTAGGCCCTCTTTGTCCTGGATCTTGATCTTGGTGAGGCTGAAATGCTGCCAGCTTGGTGGAGCACTTTTTTTTTCCTCTTCTTTCTCCCTTCTTTTTATGTGTGTCTGGCACTTTTCTAGCATCATTTTTGTAAATGTTGAAAGAAATAAAAATACAATTTTATATGTACCTCTTTTTTCCTTTAAAACTTTCAAAGATATGTCGCCAAGCCATTAGACTATCATCTTCAGGATATGCTTGCTCCCTTGCATCTGATGGGTTGTAGGTTAATTAGGCTCTTTCGAAGAATTATAGTAGATTAGTCTTTGGAGGGATGTGATATTGAAATTGTATTGTCATCAGGAAACGAGAGAAGAGTGGCAATATCCTGAGAAAAAAGATATTTTATTTGATGAGTAAATAATACATTATTCATAGTACATTCATTGATTTTCTGAATTCCAAGGTCGAGGTAGGGGTGTTCTATCCAGCTGTCTGAGATAGTAGGTTTCAAGTTTGATAACTTCATCCACCTAGTAAGGGCCTTCCCAATTAGGAGACAACTTCCCACATTCTGTAGGCTGGGAGACTTCGGCTCAACAAAGGACTAGATCTCCAGCTTTGAACTCCTTGCTTCGGACACGAGAGTTGCAGTATCGTGTTATCCTTTTCCGATAGACTGCCATTTAAACCCATGCTTTTTTGCAAACTCCTTCAAGCAGATCCAAATTAGTATAAAGCTACTTTGCATTACTTTGATCATCATAGTTCTCCATCCGATGTGAAGCAAATCTAATTTCTATCGAGATGTCGGCTTCCGTTCTGAAGGAGAGATTGAAAGAACTCTCTCCAATGGATGTCCTGAGTGATTGGGTAGGCCCAAAGTACATTGTGCAACTCATCCACCCATGCTCCTTTAGCTCTGTCGATCTTGGCTTTTAACCCTTGCAAGAGAGTTCATTAGTTACCTCAGCTTCGCCATTAGCCTGTGGATGCCCTACTGAAGTGAAGTGCTAGGCGATGCCATAACTTTGATAGAACTTGATGAATTTGGAGCCCAAAAACTGGCATCTATTATCAGTGATCAGCACTCATGGGAGGCCGAACATGCAAATAATGGACTTCTAGAAGAAGTCGATTACCTTGACTTCATTAATTTTGGCTAGGGGCTTAGCTTCCACCCACTTAGTGAAGTAGTTGATGGCCACCAACAAAAACTTTCTCTAGCCTGATGCTGGTGGAAAAGGGCCTAAGATATCTATGGCCCATTGTGCAAAAGACCAAGGAGCAGCTATTAGAGCTAGTGGGATAGACAGTTGATGCTAAATGTTTGCATTCCACTAGCATAGATCGCATCGCCTGATGAAGTCGATTGCATCATCCTACATTATGAGCCAGTAATATCCCTATCAGAGAATCTTGTAGTCTAATTATTTGCCATCCAGATGACTCCCACATACCCTTTTGTGCACCTCTCAAAGGGCGTACTCAGCTTCGAAAGAACGAAGACATCTGAGAAGTGGCAGGAAGAAAGATCATTTGTAAAGCTTGTCTTCGTAAAAGGTGTAGCAGGATATTTGATATCTGATCTTTTGGGCCTCATTGGAGTTTGTAGGCAACACTCCATCTTGCAGGAAGTGGATGAAGGGATCCATCCAACTTAGTTCGTCATCAATCTGTAGGATCGGGATCAGCTCTTTGCTACTGGATTTTTTCAAAATTTCAAAAAATGTCTTTTGAGGTAGATCCTTGGGGTTGATGTCACCAATTTGGCTAGCAAATCAGCCCTTGAATTCTCAGATCGGGGGACTTGTTGAACATGGAAGCCATCAAATCCTGATGCTAGGTTGTTCTCCTTTTGTAGATATTTCTTCATATTCTCCTCTCAGGCTTCGAAGTCTCCCTTTATCTGTCCAGCCACTAGTTGCGAATCAGTGCAAATCCTTAGCTTTTTCACCTTAGGTTTCTTTGTAATTCTGAGTCTGATGATTAGAGCTCATATTCAGCTTCGTTATTGGTAGTCAAAAAGTTAAACCTTAAGGCATACTCTGCGATAGCCTCTTCAGGTCCGAAAAGTAGTAGACCTGTTTTCACTCCTATGGAGTTCGATGAACCATCCACATGCACTACTAGAAATCATCTGATTCTCTTGATGAACTACGTTCTGCTGATGCATCCTCTTCTTGAGTCCATTTTGGCACTTATTGATCATCCAAGATAGCACATTTAATGATAGTCTGCTAGGATTTGGGCTACGATATAAGGCCAGAGTTGGAATTCTACCTCAAACTCATCAAGCTCGATTGCCCACTTCACCAATCGCCTAAAGAATCAGATCGATGCAAGACTGTCTTGAGTGGTTGATCAGTCAGCACTATGATAGGATGTACCTAGAAGTAAGGCCGAAGCCTTTATATGGCAATATGTTGGAAAATATATCTTAAAATCAATTGTCCATCTATAGATGATTCTGTTCTTTGTAATTTGTATATGAATTATTAATGAATAAAAGTTATTTTGATAAGTTCATCATAAACATGTATCTTCTTTTGAACTCTTGTGTTATGATGAAGTACTTAGAACTATAATATAATTGATAAAGAACGATTTATCAAATAGATCTTAAACATATTCACAATTGAATGATATATTATTAATAAGGACAATAATGTTTATCGAGTATAGGTCATTGTGTACCATATGGGTTAGTTGTTGTCTTAACTAAGGAGTGTGAAGACACTGGTATGGCATATAGGTGAGATGTAAGAGTATATTATCATCAAACAGTGACTCACCTGCAGAGAGCTTTCCTGTCAAGAGTAGCTTGTGAAGGATATGGGCATAAGTATTCCTCCGACCTGAGGTCACCATGGTGATTTACAAGCAACTCACTGTGCTTTATTGTCGAACTATCTGTATTTCTAATACAGTGACGGAAAGCTACTAGGTACAGTCAAGTACTTGTGAAGTCATGTATGAGTCAAGATGGAATTAACCCTTTCAGATTATAGGAGTTAATGCATCACTGTATCTCAATCCGATAAAATCATGACCAGAATAATCCATACGATCTATCATAGGATTTGAAAAAGATTAAAATATAATATGAATGACTAATCCAGGGTTAACGGTTTAATCCTAGGTCGTCCTGAGCATTAGGATCAAAGGGATGAATTATGTGGTAAGCATATATCAAGGTTCTTGCATATTACCTTACAAATATTCAACCTATCCAAATATCGACTGTCATTGCTAGATGGTCACTTCGATTAGTATAGGAAGGGATTCCTATACAATCGACTCAGTGCTCAAAATTATGTAGTCACGCACGAAGTCAAACAATATAGGAAAGAATTGATCTAATATCTATACATTCAAATTGAAAGTGTGAGACTTGATTGAATATAAAGATTTACTTACTTAAGAATTAAATTTTAGGTCATACAGAATTAAGTACTAACTATGTCCAATTGGCACTACATATGAGGCATAGATTTGATTTCGAAGATGAATTTTATCGAATCTATGATCCAAAAAAATATGAGAGATTGGGTTTGAGTCCTAATTATTTTATATCAAATCTAATTTAATTAGCTTTAATTTTATTAATGCTAAATTAGGTTAATTATCCAAATTGAATTTAGACCTAAATCCTAATTAGATTAGGATTAGCATTCTTTTCGAATTTGGTTCGAATCAGATGAAAGGAATATGCCCTATAAGCAAATCAAAATGTGTAATTTGATGGACATTCTTTTATCTCCCGACAACTCATGTACTTATATAAATAAAGGCATTTAGTTCATCATATGCTGTGTCTTATTTTTTGATTATGATGAACCCCATAAATTAGGACTATGGTTTTAGGGTTATGATGCGATCATACCAGTGAGACCTAAAATCTTAAAATTATAATTTTAAATATTCCTAGTTGATGGAACATTGAGTAAGGGATCAATATTTTTGATAAGACTGGTATATCCTGTGTATGCTCGGTGTAGAGGATAATTGATCTCACAATTACTTATGTATGACACTAATATAAGGATGTAAGTGCTCATTAGAGAATAAGTTCACTGAATTGATCCAATTAAAGAACATCTGATGGAGTCTTATCTACATGTCAACAGATGTTTCTCATAGTGGGAATTGTGCATGTAAATCTTTTGACCTGAGACTGCCATAGAACCTTATAAGCATGAATCCATATTTTGGATCATACTCATTCATGATTTAATCATGTACGGGGTGTTTCGGATATGGTGGATTGCTTATGAAGGTTGTGAGTAGGTCAATATGAAAACGATCACTCCTAGTAAGAGGAGATCGCATCCTATCTGCTTCGATCGAATAATGATTCAGGAAGACTTTGATCAGAGCATTATGAAAAATTAGAAATAATTTTTGATATTTTATAAATTGAATCATTATTATCTAATCGAGAGAAATATGAATATAAAATTAGGTTTGACATTTTTTCATACCCAAACTTATATTCGGGATGCAGGATGATCGCAAGATCAAGTTGCACGATAATTTTTCACTGATGGGTATTTTTGGTATTTTTATTAAAATTTTATATCTTCCAGATAGACATGATACATTACTAGATGTCAATCATGTCTTGTGAGTTTGATCAAATTAAAGAGTTTAATTCGATCGTTAATTAGAAACTGTTCTGATTGATCGAAACAGGTCAGCTTGATTTGACCTAAATCGGCTCGGTTGTGTTCTAACCAAATTAGGTTAAATTATATCCGGACTCACTGCTGGCTAGATATGGAACCCAATGGGTCACACACAAAGAGAATTAATCATGGGTTTAATTTGATTAAACCATGTTTGCAAGTTGAACATGCTAGCACATGTTGCAATCCCTAGCATCTAGATTCGAATCGGGTTCTGATTTGGGCTAATTTAGAACCAATTTGAGCCAAATTGGATTTGGTCTTGAAATGGGTTTGAAATATTCTGATTGGGCTTGCTGTTGGGTGCCAAAAACCAGGGAACCACATGCCTAAGAGTCTATCTCTTGGCATGTGGATTTAAATCCATGCGCATATGCCACATGGCGCATGGATTGAGTTGGCGCCCCCCTTAACTTGGTCTTATCTATTTTCTCCATGGTTTTTATTCTATGAAAGGTTTTCAAAACTCTTAGGAGGCATCTAAGAGTCCTTCTGAGTATTAAACTCTTCATAGAATAGTTAGGAGAAGAGATAAGGATAAAGCCATGCGCCACCCTTTGGAAGCGCCCCTTGGACCAATTCAAATCTCAAGGTTGTTTTGACTTGTTCCATGCCCCTTATCTCTTGCACCTTTCTTGAATTTGGTGCCCTCTATCTTGGCCATTGGATGGGCTTCCTTCCAGATCCAAAGGCATGGGTTGATGGCACCAATAAGAGAAGCATTGCGACTTCTCATGTGAACACCGTAAGTTGAGTTCGAAGAGTCCTTCTGAAATAAGGCACCTCTTCAACCCAACTTTGATGTCCACATGGCTTTTTCTCATCAAATGGGGTGTGAGAAATTGAGAGGAGGCATGAGATGAGGTGTGAGTGGGTGTGAGATGCTTGGTTTGCACCCCTACGTGCAATATAAATAGGGGTGCACGCCGAGGAGTCATCGCTCATTCCAAACTCTTCCTTCTTTCTTACAATAGGCTCATCTTATCCAATTCTCTTTATTCTTCTTCTCTAGCCTAGATAAGGTCCTGATAAAGGACAAGAAGTCTTCCAAAAGGCTTAGAGAATTATAATAAAAATTAAGATGACAAGGAGCAAGAAAGGAAGGCAAGAAAAGGTCCAACAGTGTGATAGCAAAGCCAAGAAAGAAGGTTCTACCCAAATAGCATTTAAATTCTGATAAATTAGAATTTAATTGTAGATAATTTTTAAAGAGGTGCTAGTGAGTTGATCGAGTCCTCGTGTGGATCAACGTTGGAGGGTGAACACGTGGGCACCTGGTGGAAACCCTGACGGACTGCTGCCGGCGACCGAGCACAAATTAGGGTTTAGCGATAAGAGGTATGTTTCTATACCTTATATTATGATATTAATGCATATTATATGGTTTAAATTCTGATAAGGTGATCTTGGAGTTAGGTTTTGGTTTTATGATTTCATAATAATTGCTTTGAAATCCGTGCTTCCGCCTTGACACCAAATCTTGCATCAGATTCAAATTAGATTTGAATTGAACTCAAATTTGAATCAAACTTGATTTGGTATATTTAGCCATAGTTTTCTGATATTCTCTCACCTAGTGGCCGATGAAGATGGAGGAGGGGTCCCCTTGGGCATGTGGCATAAGGAGAGAGGCGCCAACATGCATAAGGAGAGAGGTGCATGTTGGCATCTCTCTTACTTCCTTTAGGAATCCTCATGATTTAGGAAGTTTGGATTTGATTCAAACTTAGAGAGTCCTACTCCTAACCTGTGAAAGTATTTGATTGGATCTAGGACCTCTTATTTATTTAAGGAGGGGTGTAGAGAAGGAAGAGAGCAACGAAAGCAATCAAACTAAGCATGAGCAGGGGTGAGAGCATGTGATCCTTGGGTGTCCCCTCTTCCTTGGGCATGTTCTTCCCTTGGGCATACTATCTCTTTGGTGTTGTGGTGTGTGGAGTTCTCCAAGGCATCAAGATCAGATCTCAAAGCTCTTTTCTCCTTCCCTTCTGAAGAAGATCTTCATCCCTCTCTCCTATATTGCTTAGTATGCGAGCGAAGTAGAGGGTCTGGACATCTGGATCTCGTGAACCAACGACCTTCATGAATCAATTAATCTTGATCATCTTTCCACTGCACATCGAGGTAACTTTTATAAGAGTTATGAAAATTTTTAAATTATAATTTGTTCATTCTTCCTAGCATCCGATCTGATCCGATAAAATTTTTTCTTCAACTAGTATCAAAGCCAAGTTCCATGTTATGATTGTGTAGTTGATTTTCTTTTTTTTTTCTTAGTTTTTTTATCTGATTTTGAACCAAAAATTTTGATAAGATCAAAGTTTATTTTGATCTAGTATCTCTATATTTTTTTGATCAAGTTTTGACTAGATTATTAGATCGAAATCAGCCTCTGAAGAATAGTCTATTAAAAATATATTTTTAGTAGAATTTGTATGCAGATTTTTTGTTCTATTTTAAAATCTGATCATACATGAATTCAAATATATTTTTTGATAGATTTTTATAGATATGTTTTAATTAAAAAATTGATATTTGAATCAGATTCAGATCTAAATCTGTTTGATAGAGTTTCAAATCTATTTTGGGCAATGTATCAGCATATATTTGATTACATCTTAAATCAAAATTTTTTTCTACAATCATACATATTTTTTGAATAAATTTTTATACTATTTAAGATCTAAATTAGATAATTTAAATGCTGCATAAATTTTAATTTCAGATCTGAAATAATTGTGATGTTTTGTAATGATCTAATTAGGTTAGATAAAATTCTGCATGCTGTCATGTTATGAATATGATATGAACCAAAATTTTTTCTTTTACATATATGATATATAGTGTAGAATTATTCTTAGTAGTTATATACTCGGATTGAGTTGATCACTATGGCCATCCAATCATAAGAGGAAGCAGGGATTAAAGTCTTTCTCTTGCCCAATCGATGGGTTCTCTTATGACATGTAGGGGTGTCGATGTGATTATAACTCTTGAAGAAGAATAGTGAAAAAAACCTTTTGAAATTGTTCTAATCATAAATTAGTTTAGATTAGATCTAAGAGATTTATAATTAACTTTTTTTTATTTATACAAAATATTCAGATCTGAAAATAAGTTTTATAATTTGAAAATTAATAACATATGATGTAAGTTTTGCATAAAACTTTTTGTAAAATAGTTTTACAAATTGAAATAGTTTCAACATAAAATTTTATATACTTAATTGAGAATTAAGATATAAAAATTAAAGATCTAGATTTGAGAATGAAAGATCTTAAGACACCTCATAAACCATTGGGGTAATGGGTTAGCTTAAATCCGATTATCTAACCAGGTTAGACCAAGGGTTAGAAATAAATATTGACTAAATAGAGAAATAGATTAAATCTAATCAAGAGTTGAATTAGATTAGGTCAAAAATTTTTTAGATCAATCTCAATGGTTGTAGCTTGATTAAGTCTATATTTTTACCATACCAAATAGACCTGATTGTGGCTCAGTGGTCAAGTCCGAGTCTTTTGGCTGACCAAATCGAAACTAATCAACCAATTGATATTTAAGATAAGTTTAATAGTATAACTAGTAGTTTTTAATTGAGAGCATGCTTACATGGCCTATATAGTGTCTAAGGCAAGCATTGGCTATCCTCCCATCGATCTCACTTATTTGGCTAATTTTGTAGATTATGTTTTGATTGGGTCATTGATTGATTCGAGTTGATCTCTGCCATTAAGGTTAATCAGCGTGACTGATTCAAGTGTTCTTGAACTAGCTTGTTTTTAGTCCTTTTCGATGACTTGGTGAAGTTAGTGGGAGGATTATCGAAAGGTGCATGATAATAGGTCCAATATTTTAAATAAGCGTTGGAGGTGCCACATGTCTGGTGTTTATTAGGTATTAGAATTATCATTCATCATATGACAATCTCATCGTATCTTTTAAATTAATGGTCAGGTTGGTCGAGCCACCCTCGGACCTAGGCATTCATTTGTTAGATGCACTTGGTATGGTCATGTTAATGGTTGGACTTAACCAAAATTTTTAATGAAGGTACCACATGCATGCTGAAGAGAAGACTATGAGAAAACATATTATTAAAAATTATTTGAAGAAATAAATAGTTAAGAACCTACCCATAGATGCATAGGGATTGGCCAAGCCACACTTGAGCCCATGTGCGGTCTATGTGGATTCTAGTACCTGCTAAGAGATTAATGTAATTCCTCGAATTGATGGTAGTGGCTATCAATTTGTATAAAATAATGGAAGAACCTTTTAGGCTAAAGTCCAAGTCTTTGGGATTAAATAATTCATATATCAATAAGGTCTTATTATTTTCAGCAATGACTAATACTTTATTGCTTCGCTTGCTGTTGGACAGCGACAAGCTCACCAGACCTAATTTTGATAGTTGGTATCGAAAGCTCAAGATTGTCTTAGAGCATGAGAGGATCTTGTATGTACATATAGATTCGGCACCTGTGGAGCCCACCTTGATCGCTCGTGGTGTGGTCAGAGATACTTATCAGAAGTGGCTTAATGATTGAGTCACTGTACGTTGCATTATGAGAGTGGCTATGAACGATGAGTTTAGCAACAAATTTGAGGATGCTCAGTCGAAGAAAATTCTTCAAATATGGAACGAATCCTTTAGTAGTCCTGATGATGTTGAGAGGCACAAAATGTCTTGTGCTATCTTCAATGTCCAGATAAGGAAGGGGATGTCGGTCACTGATTATGTACTGTACATAATTGAGCAGATCGAGCATTAATGCAAACTCGAGTTTTTCTTGCATAAGCAGCTAGAAAAAGATGCGATCTTGAATTTTTTGTCCAAGTCCTATCTATCCTTTTTTAGTCATTACAAAATGACTAAGCCTGCAGTAAACTACCATGGTTTGCTAGGGCTACTACAGACCTTTGAGAAGGATAACCAACAGCTAGAAAAAGATGCGATCTTGAATTTTTTGTCCAAGTCCTATCTATCCTTTCTTAGTCATTACAAAATGACTAAGCCTACAGTAAACTACCATGGTTTGCTAGGGCTACCACAGACCTTTGAGAAGGATAACCAACTTCAAAGGAGCCAGTGAATATGGTGGGTGGTTTCTCTTCTGGGCATCATCCCTTTAAGAAAGAGAAGAAGAAAAATAAAAAGAAGGTACAGAGTGCTGGGGCTCCAAAGTTTAGTGAGAACAAGAAGTCAAAAGTTGACAAAAGCTAGGCAAAGTGCTTCTTTTGCAAGAAATTGGGTTACTAGGAGAGGAATTGTCCTTAATATCTAGCCTCCCTTGACCCCAACAGGCCAAACTAGAGAAATAAACAATCGGTTGTTGGATGAGGTACTTATTTGATAACTTCTTGAAATTTTTCTACATGTGATACTACTATCTAGGTATTGGATACCAAAAATCCAATTAACAATTACAATTCATTGTAGGGACTTCAGGTTAGTAAAAAATGTAGAGACAGCGAGCGATTCCTGAATATTTGAGATGGAAGGCTTGTTCCAGTTCTGGCTCTAGAAATTATTCAGTTTGTTTTTGAGTCTAGGGTTGTCATGTTAGATGATTATTATTATTGTCTTTTCTTTTCGATGAATGTCATCTCTGTAGGCCTTTTGGCTAAAATTGGTTTCGACTTTTTAATAAAGGATGAATTTTGTGATATCATTCTAAATGTTACTATAATTTTATATGGATAATTAAAACATAGCATATATGTTCTATCACAGCCTGTTAGTGTAATGTACACATCTAATAAACATCCTAAAGTAGATAATGTCAGAGATGCTTATCTTTGGCATTGTCGGCTAGGTCATGTGAACAAGAACAGGATGAACAGCTTAACTAAAGAGAGAATCCTTGACATTAATGATTGTAAATCTTTACCAACCTATGAATCCTGTCTTCTTGGTAAGATGACAAAGTCATCTTTTAATAAAAAAGATAAGCGAGCGGCTGACGTTCTGAGTCTAGTACATAGTGATGTATGTAGACCCATGAGCATAAGTGCCAGAGGTGGATTCAACTACTTCATTACTTTCACTGACAACCTATCGATGTATGGGTACATCTACCTTATGAAACATAAGTTCGAATAATTTGAAATGTTCAAATGATTCTATAGTGAAGTAAAAAAATAAACCAAAAAGAGTATTAAAACTCTTCGATCAAACTGAGGAGGAGAAACCTTACTAGTGAATTCTTGATATATCTAGAGGAGAATAAGATTCTCTCTCAATGGACTCCTCTGGGTACACCATAACATAATGGGATGTTAGAAAGGAGGAATCGAATACTGTTAGACATGGCTCAATCTATGATGGGCTTTGCCACTCTGCTAATCTCTTTCTGGGGATACCTTTAGAAACTACTTGCTATGTACTGAATAAGGTTCCAAGCAAGTCTATCAATAAAACTCTATATGAGATATGGATAGGACATAAGCCAATACTCTCACACCTTAGGATTTGGGGGTGTCCGACTTATGCCAAATGTTTAAAGATAGATAAGCTTGGATCTAAGTTCGATAAGTTTTTGTTTATAGGGTATCCAAAGAAAATAAAAAGATACTATTTCTACCTCGTTGAAGAATAAAAGATGTTTGTCAGTAATAAGACATTCCTTTTGAAAAGAGAGTTTCTTAGAAAAGGAACTGATGCCACTAAGATCAAACTTGATAAAGTTTGTGAGATAGAAAATCAGACACCTTTGAATAGAAATATAGAATCAAATTTGATTGGAGAATTAAATTTGGAGCCTATTATAAAGGCATCATTAAGGAGATCTAGTAGAGTACTGTATCAATCACACAGATACTATGGTTTCTTGATT
This sequence comes from Elaeis guineensis, assembly GCF_000442705.2. Taxonomy (NCBI): domain Eukaryota; kingdom Viridiplantae; phylum Streptophyta; class Magnoliopsida; order Arecales; family Arecaceae; genus Elaeis; species Elaeis guineensis. The sequence continues at coordinate 9,624,478 of NC_026008.2, read as the reverse complement.
CGAAATGGTAATCCTATCGAACTAGATAAGAATGATGAGGATTCAATTATCTATATGGATGCCATGCAAAGGCCTAATTCTGAGAAATGGCTAAATGTCATGAAATCCGAAATGAAGTCCATGGAGATCAATGGTGTATGGACACTTGTTGATCCACCTGAAGGGATTAAACCCATAGAATGCAAATGGGTCTTCAAAAGGGAAAAAAGAGCGGACAGAAAAGTAGAGATCTATAAAGCCTATCTAGTTGCTAAGAGATATCGTTAATATTATGGTATTGACTATGATGAGGCATTCTCTTCTATGGTAATGCTCAAGTTCATTCGGATTATGCTTGCTATAGCAGCATACCTAGATTATGAGATCTGATAAATGGATGTCAAAACTATTTTTCTTAATGGAGAGTTATAAGAAGAGATGTATATGATACAACTTGAAAGATTTACATCCATGGATGAATCTAAAGTGTGCAAGCTAAACAGATCCATTTATGGACTAAAGCAAGCTTCTCAGAGTTGAAACATGCATTTTGATAAAACGATCAAAATGTATGACTTCATTAAGAATGGAGAGGAGCCCTACATCTATAAACAGGCTAATGATTTTGTATTGTATGTAGATAACATACTCTTAATAGGAAATGATATCTCAGCTTTATAAAGTATAAAGCTGTGGCTATCGTCACAGTTCTCCATGAAGAATTTGAGAGAAGCATCATACATCCTAGGGATGAAGATCTATAGAGATAGATCTAAAAAAATTGCTTGGATTGTTCCAATCCACGTACATTGATACCTGCTAAAATGGTTCAGCATGAAAAATTCTAAGAAGGGCTATCTACTGATAGGCCAAAGAATTACTCTTTAAAAGGGATTATCCAACAATTTCTCAAGAGAGAGCGTAAAAGTAGAATCTCATATGCCTTGACAGTGGAATCTATCATGTATGCTATGACATATACGAGGTCAGATGTGGCTTGCTTGCTAGGGATAGTGAGTAGGTATCAGTCTGATCTGAATGAGAATCATTGAAAAGTTGTAAAGACAATCCTTAAGTATTTGAGAAATACTACGGATCAATGGTTAATCTATGGAGATACTAACTTTAAACTTATGAGATATACTGATTTCAGTTTTTAGTCAGATCATGATGACAACAAAAGTATGTTTGGCTATATTTTCACTTTATATGGTGAAACGATCTGCTAGAAGAATTTCAAGCATCACATAGTAGCTAATTTAGTATGCGAAGTAGAATACATTGTGGCATCCAATACTGCAAAGGAAGCTGTTTGATTAAGAAAGTTCATCTATGAACTTGAAGTGTTTCCCTCAGTGGAAGGTGAAGGGAAAAATCTGATTCAGATTGGATTGTCAGGGAAGATTGAACAAAATTCTATTTTAAATTTTTCATAACCTTTATAATTACTTGATTTGTAGTGGATATTGAATCAAGAGATGCTGAGGTTTCTTGAACTAGATGCCTTGTGAGATCTGAACGTACAGATCCTCTACTTCGTATGCATGCCAAGCACCATAGGAAAGAGGGATGATATGTTTGAGCGTTGATCCTTCAGAAGGGAATCAAAGGAGGTCGAGACATGATCTCTGTGTAAGGGATGCCTCAGATAGGAGTTTTCCATGCCAAGAAGATAAGCACCAAGAAAACCCATGCCAAGAGGATAGGTCTCCACACTGATTACTGCCCCTCTCCTTCTTTTGTCACACACACTAATCTTACGATAATTTTTTGGTTTCTTTTATCACACAAAAGTTTTTCATAACTACCGATGAATAAATTCCCTCCCTTTATATAGGTGTGGATGCCCCTTATCTAATCATAGACCCAAAGGATTAGGACTCCAATTCAAATCTAATTTGAATTGGTCTTTATCCTTATCTAAATAGGAAACCATAGAGAGAAAGGATGCCTACCTTCACGTGAACTTTCTTCGCTCATGCATAAGGAATATGGAGCAAAAATATTTAGCACCTCACTTCCTCTTTGTTGGCCAATTAATGAGAGAGAGTCCCAAGATTTTGGGACTCTGTGAATCTAATCCTATTTGGTTCAAATTTGACTTAATTCGAATCTAATTTGAATCCAATTCAAACCAAATTCAAAGAGGCTGTCAATCCTAATCTAATTAGGATTCAAGTCCAAGTCTAGTTTAAATTTTTAACCCAATCAACCTCAATTAAATCAGATCTAATCTGAAATAATTAAGATTTAAATTCAATCTCTCAAAAATTTTTTGGATCACTTATCAGATCAAATTCATCCCTGAAATTAAACCTGCACCTCATGTTCAGTGCTAACTTGACATAATCAACTATTTAATCCCATATGACCTCTAACTTAATTCTTAATTAAGCAAATCTATTTATTTAATCAAGTCATAAATTTTTAAATTGAACACAGGAGATCAATTCTTTCCTACATTGCTTGACTTTGTGTGTGACTCTATAGGTTCGAACACTAAGTCGATAGTATAGAAACTATTTTTTGTACTAATCAAAGTTACCATCTAGCAATGATTCCCAACATCCAGATAGATCAAATATTTGTAAGGCAATATTTAAGAACTTTGAAATATGATTACTGCATAATTCATCCTTGTGACCCTTAATGCTCAAGATGACCGATGGTTTAACTATCATCCCTGAATGAGTCATCTATATTGTATTTCAATCTTTCAAATCCATCACATGGATTACTCTAACCAAGATTTTAATAAATTAAAATACAATGATGCATTAACTCCTGTAATTCGAAGGGGTCAATTTCATTTTGATCCATACACAGACTTCACAAGTACTTGACTATACCCAGTAGCTTTCCGTCACTGTATTAGAAATATAGATAGTCTGACACTAAAGTATAGTGAGTTGCTTACAAGTCATTATGGTGATCTCAGATCGGAGAGATACTTATTCTCATATCCTTCACGAGCTGCTCTTGACAGTAGAATGCTCCACAGGTGAGCCACTATTCAGAGACAATATACTCCTATATCTCATCTGTATACTATACTAGTGTCTCCACACTCCTTGGTTATGAGGATAACTAATCTATATGGCACACAATGATCTATACTCAATAAATATCATCATCCTTTGATGACATAGCATTTGATCATGAACATGTTTAAGAACTATTCAATAAATCCTCCTTTATCGATTGTCTTTATAATTCTAAGGACTTCATCACAACACAAGAGTCTAAATAAAGATGATCCACAATTTATGATAAAAATGTCAAATAACTTTTATTAATTTATAATTTATATATAAATTATAAAGAGCATAATTATCCAAATGATTGGCTTTAGAATATATTTTCTAACAGAAGGTCCAGTTTCATTGTATTGTAACAGCACTGGTGCCATCGCTCAAGCCAAAGAACTCAAGTCTGTTTAGAGAACCAAATATATTCTGTATCGCTATCACCTTGTTCATGAGATTATTGATTGAGGTGATGTCGAGATGCTGAAGATTGATGAAAAAAAAAATCTGAACGACCCCTTCACTAAAGCTCTCAGGATCAAAGAGTTCGATGACCATAAATGAAAGATGGGTATTAGATACAATCCTGATTAGCTTTAATCTAAGTGAGAATTGTTAGAAAATATGTTTCAAAGTGAATTATATATTTGTAGATGATTGTGCTCTTTATAATTTATACATGAATTATTGATGAATAAAAGTTATTTTGGCAAATTCATCATAAAAGTATATCTTCCTTTGAACTCTTGTATTATGATGAAGTTCCTAGAACTATAATATAATCGATAAAGAAGAATTTATTGAATAGTTCTTAAATTTGTTTGCGATCGAATGATATATTATTAACAAGGATAATAACATTTATCGAGTATAGATCATTGTGTACCATATGGATTGGTTATCCTCTTAACTAAGGAGTGTGGAGACACTAGTATGGCATACAGGTAAGATGTAGGAGTACATCATCATTTTGCTGTAAAAAGTAACTCACGAAGGATATGGACATAAGTGTCCCTCCAACCTGAGATCACCATGGTAACTTGCAAGCAACTCACTATGCTTTGATATCGAATTATCTATATTTCTAATACAGTGATGGAAGGCTACTGCATACAGTCAAATACTTGTGAAGTCAGTGTGTGAGTTAAGATGGGATTGATCCCTTCAGATTATAGGAGTTAATGCATCATTGCATCTCAATCTAGTAAAATCTTGATCAGGATAATCTGTGTAATCTATCACAGGATTTAAAAAAAATTGAAATACAATGTGGATGATTAATTCAGGGTTAACAGTTTAACCTTAGGTCATCCTGAGCATTATGATCAAAGGGATGAATTATGTGGTAACCATATATCGAGATTTTTGAATGTTGCTTTATAAATATTTGATCTATCCGAACATCGGGTATCATTGCGAGATGGTCACTTCGATTAGTATAGGAAGGAGTTTCTATACTATTGGCTTGGTGCTCGAACCTATAAAGTCACGCACAAAGTCAAACAACATAGAAAAGAATTGACCTAATATCTATATGTTCAATTTGAAAGTGTGAGACTTGATTAAACATAAAGATTTACTTAATTAAGAATTAAGTTTTGGATCATATGAAATTAAACACTGACTATGTCCAGCTAACACTGCACATGGGGCATAGGTTTGATTTCAGAGATGAATTTGATCAAGTATTTAATCCAAAAAAATATAAGAGATTGGATTCGAGTCTTATTTATTTTAGATTAGATCTAATTTAATTAGATTTAATTTTATTAAGACTAAATTAAGTTAATTATCCAAATTAGACTTGGATCTAAATTCTAAATAGATTAGGATTAGTAGTCTTTTTGAATTTGATTCGAATCGGATTTGAATTGGATTCAAATTGAATCCAAATCTGAACCAAACTTAGTTTGGTGTACTTAGCCATATTTTCCTAATATTCTCTCACCTAGTGGTCGACCAAGAGGAAAGAGGGGTCCCTTGGGTGTGCAGCATAAGGAGAGAGGCACAAGTTGGTGCCTCTTCTACTTCCTTTAGGAATCCTCATGGTTTAGAGAGTTTGGATTTGATTCAAATTTGGAGAGTCCTATTCCTAACTCATGAAGGTATTTGATTTTATATAGGACCTCTTGTCTATTTAAGAAGGGATGTGGAGAAGGAAGACAGCAATGAAAGCAACCAAACTAGGTGTAAGCAAGGGTGAGGGCATGTGATCCTTGGGCATCCCCTCTTCCTTGGGCATGTTCTCCCCTTGGGCATCCCATCTCTTTGGTGTGGTGGTGTGTGGAGTTTTCCAAGGCATCGAAATCAGATCTCAAAGCTCTTTCCTTCTTCCTTTCTGAAGAAGATCTACATCTCTCTCTCCTACGTTGCTTAACGTGCGAGTGAAGTAGAGGGTCTGGATATCTAGATCTCATGAAGCAACGACCTTTAGGAATCAATTAAGCTCGATCATCTTTCCACTGTGCATCGAGATAACTTTTATAAGAATTATGAAAATTTTTAAATTATAATTTATTCTTTCTTTCTCACATCCAATTTGATTGGACAAAATTTTGTCTTCATAATGATAAGGGTGAAGATCAGCTTTTCTAACTTGGTGTATCTAACCTCTGCATCATATAGAACTTTATTGATGTAGTATATGGGCCTCTAGACTTTATCTTGTTCATGGACCAAGACTGTGCTTACGATCACTGGTGAGACCACCAAATACAGATAAAGTTCTTCATTAGGCTTCAATTTGTTAAGGAGTGGTGAGGGGCTAAGATATTTCTTCAACTCCTTGAAAGCCTACTGGCATTCGTCAATCCTTTGGAAGTTCATTGGTTGTCTCAAAGTTTGAGAGAATGGAAGATAGCATTCGATCGATCTTGAGACAAACCAGTTCAATGCTCCAATTTTATCTATGAGGCATTGAACTTTCTTGGTATTCTTGGGTGAACCCATCCTGTGTATGGCTCGAATTTTTTCAAGGATGGCCTCTATCCCCTGACTAGACACCATGAGACCTGGGAACTTGCCTGATGTGACTCCAAAGGTGCATTTAGTCAGATTTAACTTCATTTGATATTTTCTCAGGATAACAAAGGTCTCCTCAAGGTCTTCAATATGAGTTCTGGATGTCCTGCTCTAGATAAGCATTTCATCTACATAGACCTCCATGTTCCATCCGATCTGATCTTTGAAGATCTTATTTACAAGGTGTTGATAGGTTGTACCTACATTTTTAGGCCAAAATGGATAACTCTATAACAGAAGAGATCCCGATCAGTAATAAAAATAGTTTTCTCTATATTTTTTGGTACCATTTAAATGATTATATTTTGAAAAGACATCCATAAAGGTGAGGACCTCATGCCCTGAGATTCATCCACCAGCTAGACAATAGAGGGTAAAGGGTAGCTATCCTTTGGGTATACCTTATTAAGATCTATAAAGTCGATACAAATCCTCCATTTGCCATTTACTTTCTTCAACAGGACCACATTTGTGATCCAACTGGGATAGGTGACTTCTCGAATGAAACCTACATCTAGTAATTTGTCCACCTCTTTGGCTATGACTTTTTGCCATTTCGATGCAAAGTTTCTCTTTTTCTATGTGATGGGGTGATAGCTCGAGTTGATGCCTAGTCGATGCATCATCACCTTCAGATCAATGCCCGACATATCTACTAGGGTCCAGGAGAACACATCGGCATTCTCTTGCAAAAAAGAGATAAGACATCATTTGGTTACCTGATTGAGTCTTGACCCAATCCGGACAGTGTGCTTCTAGTTGCCGTTATTCAGTGGGATTATTTCTAGGTCCTCCATGGTTTTCTCTTTCTTCAGATAGCTTATCCTGAATGTCTAGCTCATCCATCGAGTAAGCTTCAAAGGCCCCGCACCATAAAGTGCGATGTTGTAGCACTATCGCGCTAAGGCCTGATCTCCATGAACTTCGCCAACTCCAAATTCTGTGGGGAACTTCATTTTTAGATGATAGGTGGATACCACGGCTTGGAGTGCATTAAGTTTTGAACATTAGAGGATGGCATTGTAGGCCAAAAGTGCTCAAACTACCGGGAAGTCCACCTGAATCTTTGATCATCGGAGAGATCATCTGGCTACAACAGGGAGAGTTACAACCCCTTCAACTTGTACAACATCTCTGGTAAATATTCTATTTGGGAGAAATTTGGGAGAAATTTGTTAGATGTATGCCTTAGAAGTCAATTAGGCTAATACTTATAAATATTCTAGAGACATATTTTTGTAATTATACTTTTGAAATTAATAAAATTAAATTATTTTTTCATTCATATTGTATTTTTGTGTCTTTGAATTGTCTAAAGAATTAATAAGATAATGACATATATTCTCAAGAGTTAAGATTTGAGACATGTGTGCTTGATAATTAATTCTTAAATGCTCCCAATCAAAGGATAATCATGGGGGCAGTGATTGATTCAATCGATCACTAATTATTTCTCTTAGGATAGACGAGTCTTGAGTCTATAGTACAGAGACACTGGAGTGAGAGTGTAGGCGTGTATTAGAGAATAAAGATACCAAGCGTGACCATTATGAGAAGTCACTTGGATGGCTACTCACTTGTCAGTAACTTATTTCATACTACAGTAGTATGACTAGTTCTTAGATCTGAGGTGTCTCAGCTGTTCATGATGAGACTACTATAGTTTAACTACATATAAACTCGATCCTTATCCACATGTCCCTGTGCAGCACTATTTGTTGGCTATAGTAGGTTAAATGTAGCAATAGATGGGCACCAAGATGGAATCTATCATCTTTGGTAGACAAGAAAGATGGTTCTATGTAGTTTATGAGATGAGTTCAAAAGACTTTGATCAAGACAGAGTGAATAGTAGAAAAGAGTTTCCACGTACTTCACATTAGGAACTCAAGTCAAGTAAATTTTATATATGAAAGATGTTATGGTTTGACGAGTTATCCATAACCTCCATCTAGTCAGAATCCTGATAGAAGAACTGTATCACATAGTAACTATACCTAGAGGTTCTTCCTATTTTATTTTACTGGCTTGCCATCATATACTGTTCGGTGTTACTGATGGATTATGGAGCCCATAGAAAATTAGATAGATGATTAAATGATTTTTAATTGAAAAGAATTGGAAGAGTTTCAATCTATTGAAAGGAGTTTTAATAATATTGTGATAGAGATCATAACATGACTCACTATCAGACAGCATAGAATCAATGGGGTCACACACATATGGAGTGTGAGACTGATCAGTTGGTTGAAATCTAAATTATCAATGTGATTGATAATTGGACTAACTTATAATTATTACAAGAAGTAAGAACTTAATTGATAAAGGTTAGCAAAAGAATTAAGGAGAACTAATGTGCAAATGTTGCATATCTTAATTTGATTGGATCAAATTTATTATGGCTAAATTCAAGTTAAATCAAATAGAGATTTGGTTCAATTGAATTTGAATCAAGGTTTGGATCAAATTAGGCTTAGGTCACATGCAACCAAATGAGTTTGGATATGGATCTAGCCTAATTGGTTTTGACTTGGTCTGGGACTAGTCTACATGATCCATACCCTAGGTGCCACACTATGGAGCAAATAAGGCAGGTTGTGGGCACCATCTCTAGGGGTTGTAAAATCCTAGCCATCTAAGCCAATTTTGGCAAGTTGTCAGCTAATTTAGGTGGGGCAATAAGACTGAAATTCTCTCTCTTTTGGAATGATTTATTTCTATAGTTGCTTGGGCACCACCTTAGGATTTTATGCCCATAAATAAGTGGCTAAACCCCTTGGTCTCAAAGAGTTCCACACCCCACAAGGTCCCCTTGCTCCTAGGTGCCACCCCCTCCCCTTCCTCCTCTCTTCTCCATGCCTAGGGAGTGTCTCTCTTCCTGGTTATTGCTGAAATTAGATTTCAGCTAAGAGAGATCTTGAAGAAGCCCAAGTCCTACTACTATTCTGAAGGTGTTGACAAGATTCTTCCATCAAACAAAGGTTCTGCAAAGGAGCTAGCATCTCGAGGAATCAAGAAGGTTGCGGATCAGCCCTCATCTCTGTGTGGATACCTGTAGAGATCGGATACTTGTGCGGCTATGAGAAAAAAAATAAATCCATGATTATTAGTTGCAGTGTTCATCTATCTGTTGAAATGTGTAAAAAAAAATCATTTTCTTTTCATTATGTTTCTTTTCTTATATGTACATAGAGATCTTGATATTTGGTTTTCTTTTTTACATGAAGGTTAGGTAGATTATTTTATTCTATTATGCTTACATGATTAGATCGAATCTTTTCATCTTTACCTTTTCTATTAATATGATTAATTAGATCATATGAAATAGATTTTAATTAATGAGATTAATTAAAATACATGTGAAGAATCTAAGAATTTCTTCAAAAGCATCATAAAATAAAATATCGATCGAACTTTCATTATCAATAAGGATGCGGCATACATCATAATTTTTGATATTTAAAGTTACAACCAATGCATCATTGGGCAAGAATTGAACCCCTTGGGTTTCCTCATCAGTAAAAGCAAGAGAATCTTTAGTCTTTGGCTTCTTGGAAGGTTCGGCCGACTCCTTCGCTCTACTTTAGTGCTCTACTTTAGGAGATCGATTTCTAGAGGATTCCCTTTGCCGTTGTTCAAGTGGGTTAGGTGGTCTTCGCTATTCCTCTTGCTGCCCCTGTTAATGCCTGATAAATAGTTCTAGGTGCCCACGTCGAATAAGGTCTTCTATCTCATCCTGAAGCTAAATGCAGTCTTCGGTATCATGGCCATGGTTGCGGTGATACAGGCAATACTTGTAGTGGTTTCGCCAGCCTGGATTAGACCACAACCTCCCCGCCCTTGGGACCCAATCTCTGATCTCCATCAGCACTTGAGCTCGGACGAGTTTAGTAGGGTGTAGTTCGTAAATCTCCTATACGGAGATACATGCCACTCCCTTCTAAAATTGTCCCTCTATCGGGGGTTTCGTGGGGGAGTTTGGGACCTCCGATGTTTGGGTCGAGAGCGGGAGTGCCACCGATCCTTTGGTGGGGATTTCAACTTTTCTTCTTTCCTTTCTTCAACCATGTTCCCCAGGGGCTCACCCTCAAATGCTTCGTCTTCCCTGACATACTTCTCCACCCGAGCCAACATAGTGATGAAGTTGTAGGGGTAGGTCTTCTCCAGAGAGTATTGAAGATCATTCTTCAGTAATCCACCCTTCAAGATGGCCATTGTGATCGACTGATCTAGATCACAGATTTCTAATACGGTTGCATTGAAGTGATCTAGGTAGGATTGGATGGACTCCCCTTCTTTCTTCTTTACATTCATTAAGGAGTCTGATCGTTTCTGCTATCTTCTGCTACTCACAAAAGGACTCAAGAACAATCGGCTCATCTAATCGAAAAAATGGACTATTCATGGCTTCAGACTAGGGTACCAATGCCGAGCTATGCCCTTCAAGGTTGGTGGGAAAGTTCGACAAAGGGCGGCATCGGTTGCCCCATGAATGAGTATCAGGGACTTGAAGCTTTCCAAGTAATTCATGGGATTGGTGATCCCATGGTAGCTTTCCAGTTGTAGCATTTTGAAGTTTCTGGGGAGTAGCTCCTACAAAATTTGATCACTAAATGGTAGGTTGGTATTATACCCATTATCACATGCTGGTACTTGATGGTGGATTGTTTCGATCAGCTCATTCATTTCTCGAGCTTTGCGATCGATATCCACATCTCGGATGGTATAGTTCTCTGAGCACTATGGGGGAGATTGTCGGTTGGGAGTTGAGTCTTGCCTGGAACGAGGACTCAAGGACCGTCATCTTCTCCATTCTGGACTGTGGGGTCGATTGTGATGAATCTATCTCTCCTTCTCGAGTTTCTATGGGAGAACTGGCATTCACTTCCATGGTGCTGGTTTAGTTGTTGAGTAGGATTTGTCGATGGTGGATCCGTTGTCGGTGTAGCATTGGTTGGCTCCATTGCTGCTAGTGCTAGTGCTATGGTTGGTGTTGGTGCTGGTGCTGCCACCATCGGTATAGCATGGAGTTGCTGCATTGTTTGGATGATGGTGGTCAAGGTCTAGACCTACTGAAATAGTAGGATGAGCTGCTCTGCACTAACTGCTGTTGCTTGCTATGGAGGTGGCTGAAGAACCTCTGGTGGTGGAGCTTGTTGACTAGCTACGTTCTCCACTGGTTGGGAGGTAGCAACATGGTAGATCATTGGGAAGATGTCTTGTGAGGGGCCATGGTCTCAATCTATTTCTCCTTCTCATAGTCGGGTTAAGCCCTTTCTCTAGCACTAATCTATTATCGTAAAAATTTGAGACTCGGTCAGAAAGACTGGAGCGGTGGCATATCCTCTCAGAAGAAGATCCTGTAAGGCAAATCTTTACCGAAGTTGGCTCGACGGGGATCCTCCGATGCTTAAGTTAGACATCAAGAAAATATATGAGAAAGAGTGTAAAGAGACTGTTTGCGCGTGTACCTTAGAGGGTCCCCTAGAGGAAGTTTTGTAGGCAAAGGTTGGAAGATGGTTTTAGGTAGATTATGTGGCCGATTTAGGTATGATGTGGTAGGATTTTCGATCAAAATTCTCAAGATCGGATGGTTATACCTACCTTATCAGTTCCAAAACTATCACAGGCATCTTTGAAATTTGAAATAAGGGTGTGAATCGGGTTGGATCGGCTTCTCTTGTTGAAACTTCGATGTGGTCCGATGGAGATAGGTGCCGAAGGGAAGATGTGGTTGGAGTCAATTGCATTCAGTAAGATAAGACCGATGAAGGTTGAAGCATGTCTTCAGCTGAAGTCGGAGGTCGATGAATTCGGACGTCCGATTATCTACAGATATTGGACAGATGTCAGATGTTGGTTGTCATGGAGGCTGGGACAGACTTGACACTGAAGTTGGGATAAGTTCGAAGTTAGGACTAGTGTTGGGTTTCAGTGATGCAGTGGAATGTAAATTTTAAAAATTTTTATATGCATTCAACAATTGAAAACAAGTTTAAAATTAAACTAGACTACCAGAACACAAAAGCTCTAGAAACACCTTGATAATTACAATCAAACAACATAAGCATGTATAACAAGCAGAGATCAAAAGTCATATACCAATATGAAGATGATGATTTGATAATCATGAAATCTCTACAAGACTCTAAAGTAGAAGTCCTCCAATGGTGATCTACACGAGACTGATCAGGACCCTTTCAAATTTGAAGTAGTGCTGCAGCCTTCTTCGCAAGTACGCTGCTAATCATCTTTCTCAAGAACGGATTGCATCTTTACTTGTATGCTTTTGAGACCTCCATTAGAACCATGCTAGAAACCTTTCCTCATAAGAATACACTGCACAAAAATCAGATTTGATGTTCAATACTTGAACAATCTGATTTTCCAATGGTGATCTACACGAGACTGATGAGGGCCCTTCCAAATTTGAAGTAGTGCTGCAGCCTTCTTCGCAAGTACACTGCTAATCATCTTTCACAAGAACGGATTGCATCTTTACTTGTATGCTTTTGAGACCTCCATTAGAACCATGCTAGAAACCTTTCCTCATAAGAATACACTGCACAAAAATCAAATTTGATGTTCAATACTTGAACAATCTGATTTTAGGACAAGCATCACATGCTTTCCATTTTCTCTTCCCTTCCTTTCCATTTTTCTTTCCCTTTTCTTATCTTTTTTTTTCTCAGATTTTTTCTATCTTTTCCTCATAATATCCCATGCCTAAAGCTCTCTTTGGATTATATTTTATCTCTTATGGGGTGCCCCTTATATAAGGTATGAAGGGGCGCCACAAAATTTCCTAAGGGGCACCAACTCTTGGCGTCCCTTAATTCTTACATGCAAAGAATTAATTTTTGCATGAAAACTAAAGGGGATGTCATGGAATAAGAAGTGGTTTACTAGCAGAAGGGCTACTCCTTAGTGTAGAAAAAATAAAATGCCATCTAATGGCACGTGGGAATAAGGAAAGGAATGAAATCAAGAGTCCAAAACAAGATGGACTCTTCCATATTCAACGCACATAATAAAGGGCATCCCATTTATTTTATGGCATGTGAGTTCCTTCCTAGAGAAGGACTCTTCCTTCTTATCTATGCCCACATATTCCAAGATGCCATCTGATGGCACAAAATCCAAAGGAACGTGTGGAATAATGTAAGGAAATTAAGAGGACTATGAAAGAAGGACTCCTCTTCTTTAGCGCCAAAATAAAATGCACATGACTTTTATTTTGTGCATGGCATTTGGTGTGGAGGAGGTTGATTTCATATAAAACTCTTCCATAAAAATTAGATAAGCCATCTATTTAATTATAGGTTCAAACCTAATCACATTAGGTCAAGGCAACAAGTCAAAGGTTAGCACAAACACCTTTGCACTGAACCTAATTGGTAACTTGGGTTAATTCATATGCTAAAAATTTAATTAACCCATTGAATTTACAATAAATCCAAATAGATTGGACCAAGACCAAATTTTTATTATGTGTGACCTATTGAGTTTCAAATCTAGCCAGCAGTGGACCTAGACTCTCGATGTAACCCTAATCCGATTAGATTAGGTCAGGTCAAGAGTCCCAATCAACTTGGACTCTTCCTAATTAATTCTTGAATTAAACTCTTTTAATTTTGATGAGTCTACAAGTCAAGATTGACGTTTAGCAATGTGTTATGACTACTCAAAGAATTTAAAATTTGATAAAAATATCAAAATTATCCTTCCAGAGCAAGTTACTATGTAATTCAATCCTTCGATCACACAATATCCTAGATAGGCCATGGGCATAGAAATATGTCAAGCTCAAATACCATCCATATATATCTCGATCTAATGATGATGACTCAGTTGATGAATTAGTAAAAAAATTTTCTACTGTTCATCCCTACTTTGGCCAGAGACTCTCAGAGTCATCATCTTTTGAGATCATATAGGATATTCTTTCCTCTTACAAGGAGTGATCGATTTCTTGTTGACCACTCACAATCTTCATGCACACTTCACTAAATCCAAAATATCGACACATATCTCAAAGTGGTTTGCTAGAAAATAAACCAAAGTAAGGATCCATATACACAAAGTACCATGGTGATCTCAGATCAAAGGATCACATGCACCACTCTACTAGAGAACCATCTGTCGACATGCTGTAAGGTTCCATCAGATGTTCTTCCTATGGGTCAGTTCAGTGAACATATTCTCTAATAAGCACCTACATCCTTGTATTAGTGTCACCACATAAGTGATTGTGAGATCAACCATCCTCTTCATCGAGCATACATAGGATGTACCAATCTTACCGGTGTAGGAACCAGATCTAGGGTTTCAGGGTTAGATCTTGAAACTTTTTCAAGATCATACAGTGGAAGACTAAAATAAATCAAAATTTATTTTTTAAAACCAAAGAATCTCTAGATCTAAGATCCTATTACATGATTATTACATAGCAATAAGTCAAAAATTAAAATATATAAATATAGCATGAACTACATGTTGATCATATCAACATGTTTCTATACTACATCTAATGTATGTATTAAACAATAGATCAGATCTATTACCTTGCAAGTTAGATGTTCTAACCTCGCTGATCCGGGCTTGAGGATGATGTTGCAAGCCGCATATATGTCCGGCCTCTAGGAGTCATCCACACGAGCCCATGAATCTCGATCAGAAGTCCTGCTTCAGAAAATCAGCATAGTATGCTAGTACTGCGCTGAAACTTCTTTGATGGTTGATCAGGTGCCTCCTTCTTCTTGATTTGGACTCTTCCAAATATGGAAAGTAGAAGGAGGAGTTTCAAATCTGAGACACTCTCAGGAAACTCAAGATGGAGGGAGGAAAGATATGAAAACAAATAACCCTAGAAGAAGACCCTCTTCTTCTTCTCGTTTCTCTCTCTAGACACCCTAACTTGTGTCTTTTATATCTCCACGACCCAAAGGTCTTTCCCTTTGATTTTTGGATAGTTCAAAGGACTTTCAAATCTCTATCTTCTTCAAAAATTTTATAAAGAAACTCATTTTATACATAGAGATATGATAGAGTCCTTGTCTAGGTCAAATACCTAGTCAAGGCTTATCCAAACATGGCAAGTTAAGGGGCGCCCAACTTTTGAGCACCTCCTCCATATTTTCGTACATGGATCATCAGAAAAGGGTGCAAAATATATATCCTAAAAGCTACAAAAATTTCAAAAAAAATTTGGATAAATTCGGTGCAAAATTGAAAGAGTTTTGGATTTCTAAAACTCTATCTCATAGAATTCGAAATCCAAACTTATTCCTTTTTGATTTGATCCAAACCACCTTCCATGTAAGAAAGAAGAGAGGAAACCTTTTGTGAACGTGGGAGAGACCTGGGAGAGGGCTTTTTTCACACAAAATAAGTGGAGATTGGCGTTGAATAAGAGAGAGGGCGTGGGGAAGGCTTATGTGGAGCAAGGTGGAATCCTAGTCTTACTAGGATTCTATCTCATGACTTGTTTTAATTTGGTTTCTCAAACCAAATCAAACCAAAATTAGATCAACCTAATTAAAATAAGTCTTAACCCAATTAAAAATCTAATTTAATCAGATTAAATTAGATTTAAATCTGATTTAATTTTCTAATCAAATTAGAAATTAGATTGACCCAAGTCCTAGTTGAACTAGGACTAGTTTTTCCTTGCACTTGGCTTATCCAATAAACCAATGGACTTGATCCAATCAAGCCCAAACTAAATCTAATTAAATTATATTTAATTAGACTTAATCTCAGCCCATTGGCTTAATCAAATTAAGCCAATTAGCAATCGAATTGCTAATCGATCCTCCAACAACACTTGCACTGGGTTAAATGTCAATCGTATTGATCATTTAACCCTAGAACGATTCTTAATCGTTGATCAACCATCCGATCGGATCATGAACTCTAATGTGTGTGACCTCATAGGTCCGAACCTAAGTCGGTAGTATAGAAATAAATTTCTGTACCAATCGAAGTGACCATCTAGCAATGGTACCCGACGACCGGATAGGTCGAATGTGTAGAACAACATCCTTAGAACCCATGCGGATATAGTTTTCATATAATTCATCCCTTTGGCCAAAATGATTATAGGACACCCCAGAGTTCAACTGTAAACTCTGATCAGGTTATCCACATTGTATTTTAAAATATCAAATCCATTTGATGGATTATCCTGGCTAAGGTTTTGCTAAATTGAAATACAGCGACTCATTCTTCTCCAACTCTTGGGGTGGTCAATCCCATCTTGATCATACTCTGACTTCGCAAGTACTTGACTGTGCCCAGAAGCCTTCCGTCTCTGAATTAAAAATTCAGTTAGTCCAGTACCAAAGCACAGTGAGTTGCTTGCAAGTCACTGAGGCGATCTCAAGTCTAAGGGACACTTATACCTATATCCCATCAGAGACATTCTTGACAGCAGAATACTCTGGAGTTGGTCACGTTCAATGATGATGTACCAATACATCTCACGTGTATGCCATACCAATGTCTCCACACTCCTTGGTTAAGAGGACAACCAACCCATATGGCCTACAGCGACCTATGCTCGATAGAAGCTGTCGTCCTTATTAACAGCTTATCATTTGGTCGTGAACAGTTTTAAGGACTAATCGATAAATCCTCTCTTTATCGAACTTAAATAGTCCTAAGGACTTCATCATAACAACGGAGTTCATTAGAAAATGAAAGCTTATGATGAAGATGCCAAATATATTTTATTTATTAACAAATCAATTACAATACTTGGTTGCTCAACCGTCAACAGCTTGACGATTGGCTTTTTTGGACATATTTTTCAACAACTCTCACTTGTCCTAAAGCCACTCGGCACAGTATCTAATACCCATCTTCGACTTGTGGTTGTCGAACTCCTTTATCGCCAGGGTTTTAGTGAAGGGGTTGGCCAGGTTCTCCTTTCCGTCGATCTTCTGAAGGTCGATGTCATCTCGATCCATGATCTCTTGGATCAGGTGGAAGCAGTGCAAGATGTGCTTCGTCTGCTGATGTGCTTTGGGTTCCTTCGCCTGAGCTATGGCACCAGTGCTGTCACAGTAGAGCAGGACCGGACCATCGAGGGAGGGTGCTACTCCAAGCTCGTTGATGAATTTTCTCAGCCACACAGCTTCCTTCGCGGCATCCGATGCTGCGATGTACTCCGCTTCACAAACAGAGTCCGCCACAGTATGCTGCTTGGAACTCTTCCAGCAGATGGCTCCACCATTCAGAGTAAAGATATAACCCGACACGCTCCTGCTGTCATCATGGTCAGATTGAAAGCTAGAGTCTATGAACCCCACAAGTTTCAGATCTGACTCGCCATAAACCAACCATTGGTCCTTAGTATTTCTCAAATACCTAAGGATGGCTTTAACCACTTTTCAGTGATTTTCTCAAGGATCAGATTGATATCTACTCACTACTCCTAGGGAGTATGCCACATCTGATCTTGTACATGTCATGGCGTATATGATAGATCCCACGGCTGAAGCATATGGGACTCTACTCATACGCTCTCTCTCTTCAGGAGTTGTCGGACAATCCTTCTTAGAGAGAGAAATTTCTTGACCTATCGGTAGATAGCCCTTCTTGGAATTCTCCATGCTGAACCTCTTCAGCACAGTGTCTATGTACATGGACTGGGATAACCCAAGCATCCTTTTAGATCTATCCCTATAGATCTTCATCCCTAGGATGTAGGATGCTTCACCCAAGTCCTTCATGGAGAACTTTGATGACAACCAAACTTTTATTCCCTGTAGTGCTGGGATGTCATTCTCGATTAAGAGAATGTCATCCACGTACAAGATAATGAATACCACAACTGGACCATTTGCCCATTTATAGATGCAGGGCTCTTCTCTATTCTTAATGAAGCCATACGTTTTGATCACCTTATCAAAACGCATGTTCCAACTCCAAGAAGCTTGCTTCAGTCCATAAATGGATCTCTGAAGCTTGCACACCTTGGACTCATCTGTGGATGTAAATCCCTCAGGTTGTATCATATACACCTCTTCGGTCAACTCTCCATTCAGGAAAGCTGTCTTTACATCTATCTGCCAGATCTCATAATTTAGATGGGCAGCTATTGCAAGCATTATCCGAATGGATTTGAGCATTGCCACAGGGGAAAACATCTCGTCATAGTCAATACCATAACGTTGACGATACCCCTTGGCGACCAGATGGGCTTTATAGGTCTCCACCTTTCCATCTGCGCCCCTCTTCCTTTTGAAGACCCATTTACACCCAATGGGTTTAACCCCTTCAGGTTGGTCAACCAATGTCCATACATCGTTGACCTTCATGGACTCCATTTCGGATTTCATGGCTTCAAGCCATTTTTCGAAATCAGGTCTCTGCATTGCATCCATATAGGTGATCGGATCCTCATTATTCTCATCAAGTTCGATGGGATCACCATCCCGGACCAAGAAACCGTAGTATCTGTCCGACTGATGCGGTACTCTACCGGATCGCCTTAATGGTGCAGGTACATTGGGCTCCGAATATGATCTAATCATATCAGACTCAGGTTCAGCTATTGGTGTTGGTCCTTCTACCTGTTGAACTTCATCAAGTTCAATCTTAGAGGCAACGGTTCCTTCACCAAGGAACTCCTTTTCTAAAAAGATTGCTTTAAGACTGACGAACACCTTTTGCTCATCAGCATGGTAGAAAAAATATCCTTTTGTCTCTTTGGGGTATCCTATGAATGAGCATTTGTCAGACCTAGGTCCAAGTTTGTCTGTGACTAATCGTTTGACATAGGCCGGGCACCCCCAGACCCTAAGGTGTGAAAGTGCTGGCTTACGTCCCGTCCATATCTCATATGGAGTCTTAATTACAGACTTACTTGGAACTCGATTTAACAGATAACAGGCCGATTCGAGTGCATATCCTCAGAAGGATATCGGCAAGCTAGCAAAACCCATCATGGATCAGACCATGTCTAACAGAGTTTGATTCCTCCTTTCAGACACACCATTATGCTGTGGTGTTCCTGGAGGAGTCCATTGAGAGAAAATCTCATTCTCTCCTAAATATGTGAGAAATTTACTAGAAAGGTATTCTCCTCCTCGATCAGATCAAAGAGTTTTAATACTCTTCTCAGTTTGTTTTTTTACTTCACTTCAGAATCGTTTGAACATTTCAAATGAATCCAACTTATGTTTCATCAGATAGACATATCCATATCGGGATAGGTCATCCGTGAAAGTTATGAAGTAGAAATATCCACCTCTAGCACTGGTGCTCATGGGCCCGCATACATCAGTATGTACTAGGCCCAAGAGCTCAGTAGCTCTCTCACCTTTTTCAGTAAAAGGTGACTTGGTCATTTTACCAAGAAGACAGGACTCACAGGTTGGAAGTGATTCACAATCACTAACTTCGAGGATTTCCTCTTGAGTCAACCTGTTTATTCTGTTCTTGTTTATATGACCTAGCCTATAGTGCCATAAGTAGATATCTGACACACTATCTAATCTAGGGTGCTTGCCAATAGAATAGACTCTTATCAGGCTTGATCTTTTTGGTCTGGCTCTGCACAGATGTCTCAGCCTGAACTTGCACCTTCTTGACTTTCTTCTTCTTGTTCTTCTTTCCTTTCTCAAAAGGTCGAGAACCAGAAGACGAACCTCCCACTAAGTTCACCAACTCCTTGTGAAGTTGGTGATCCTTCTCAAAGTTCTGAAGCAACCCCAATAACCCATGGTAGTTCTTTTCAGGCTTTGTCATTCTATAATGAGTGAGGAATGGGAGATAAGACTTGGGCAGTGAGTTCAGTATTACATCTTTCCCAAGCTGCTCATGCAAGGGAAAGCCAAGCTTGCTCAATCGTTCCATCGGCTCGATCATGTACAATACATGATCAGTGACAGAGGCTCCATCCCGTATTTTGGCGTTGAAGATGGCACAACTAGTCTTGTGCCTCTCCACGTCATCGGGTGTGCCAAAGACATCCTCCAACACTTGAAACATGTCCTTTGGCTGAGCCGTCTCGAATCTGCGACTGAACTCGTCGCTCATAGCAGCCAGCATGATATAACACACCATAGTTCGATCACTGAGCCACTTCTGGTAAGTGTCTTTGACTGTTCCATATGCATTGACAGCTGGCTCCTCAGGTGCAGGATCCATTATCACATATAGGATCCGTTCATGCTCCAGGACCATCTTCAACTTTTGGTACCAGCTATCGAAGTTGGGTCCCACCAACTTATCATTGTCCAACAATGATCGGAACGATAGAAAAGTGGCCATATTTGCACAAAGGAGAACCATAACCTAATTAGTAATTGATTCATTAAACCTAAAGATTTAGACTTTAATCAAAAGGTTTCTCCCACTATTTTATTCGAATTGGTAGCCTCTACCTCTAATTCGAGGAATTACCCTAATTCCTTAGTGGGTACTAGAATCCACTTAGACTGCACACAAGCCCAACTTTGGTTGGCCAACCCATGTACATCTAAAGGTAGGTTCATAACCAATTGTTTCTCTAAATAATTTCTAGTAATTTTAATTTTGCCTCAGAAACCTAATCAGTAGGCTTTGGCCTCCACTGTAAGGATCCGGTTAGGTCCAACCATTAACATGATCATACTTGGTGTATCTAACCAATGAATGATTAAGCCCAACTTTGGTTGGCTCACCTAACCACCATTAGATAGACACTTCCAAGTCATCATATGATGAGTGATAATTCCATTAGTCAACAAGCACCAGGCCTTTGGGTCTGCAATGATTATTGAGTTAATGGACTCATTATCAAACACCTTAATGGGAGGTTATGACTCAGTTATCTCCATAACTTTGTCATTTTAAGGACCTAATAATTTTAGAGGATTTAAATAATTTAGAGGATGAGGTCAGATGAACCAGCTTATCATGATCCTCCCACTGGCTTCACCAAGTCAGCTTAAGGGAGACCAGGGCTGGTCTAGGAGCACCTAAATCAGTCACACTGATTTACCTAGCTGACATGGGTCAGCTCGAATAGTCAAGTGATCCGATCAAAACATAATTTCACCAAGAGGCCAGGTAAGTTCGATCAGTGGGAGGGTCTGCCAAAGCTTGCCTTAGACACCATCAGAAATGGCCAGGTAAGCGGGCTCCCAATTAAAAACCACCGATCTGGTTTATCTTAGACACCAATTGGTTTAATTAGTTTCGATTAGATCAACCTAACAGTTCGTGCTAGACCGCTTAGCCAAGAATCAAGTCCATTTGGTTCTCGTTAAAGACATGGACTTGACTAACTACAACTATTGTAATTGATCTAGAGAATCCTTGACATAATCTAAGACAACAATTGATTAAATTTAGTCAATTCTCTAATTAAGTCCATCTTTAATCTAACCATAGGTCTAACCCAATTAATAGACCTAATTCTCACTAACCCATTAACCCAATGTGTTATGATTTGTGTCTTAGGTTCTTCAATTCACAATCCTAGAACCTAATCAAACAACTTCTTAATTCTTAATTAAGTTTTGGGCTGAGGGTTGGGTTTGGCTTTTCAAAAAATAATTTTCATATTTGTAAAACAATTTTATAATATGATTCTACCAACCATATTGCATGTTTGATTCATAATCAAGATGCAAGTGAAATAAACATGAAACTACTTTAGATCTAATCTAAACAGGTTCATGTAATTGAAATAATTTCAACTTTAAACAATTTCTTTGCACAAAAATTATTAACAAAAAGATTTTATTTCAGATTTAAACATCTTTTAAATCTAATAAATTATAAGTTTAATCTAGATCATATCTAACAAATTTATGATTAAAGATAGATCTACACAAACTAGGACAACCTTTGCACTGTAAGGGGTAAACCTTACAGCAGGATAACCTTACAGTTTGTGATTGATCTAAAATTTTAATTTTAGATTTAATAATTAGATTATAAATTAGATCTAATCTAAGAAATAATCTAAGCATATATAAATAATCATGTAATAAAGAACCTGAGCTCTGATACCAATTGTAGGAACCAGATTTAGGGTTTCAGGGTTAGATCTTGAAACTTTTTCAAGATCATATAGCGGAAGACTAAAATAAATCAAAATTTTATTTTCTAAAACCAAAGAATCTTTAGATCTAAGATCTTATTACATGATTATTACATAGCATTAAATCATAAATTAAAATATATAAATATAGCATGAACTACTTGTTGATCATATCAACATGTTTCTATACTACATCTAATGTATGTATTAAACAATAGATCAGATCTATTACCTTGCAAGTTAGACATTCTAACCTCACTGATCTGGGCTTGAGAATGATGTTGCAAGCCGCACACACGTCCGGCCTCTAAGAGTCGTCTACACGAGCCCACGAATCTCGATCAGAAGTCCTGCTTCAGGAAATCAGCACAGTATGCTAGTACTGTGCTGATCCTTCTTTGATGGTTGATCAGGTGCCTCCTTCTTGATTTAGACTCTTCTAAAGATGAAAAGTAGAAGAAGAAGTTTTAGATCTGAGATGCTCTCAGAAAATTCAAGATGGAGGGAGGAAAGATATGAAAACAAATAACCCTAGAAGAAGACCCTCTTCTTCTTCTCATTTCTCTCTCTAGACACCCTAACTTGTGTCTTTTATATATCCATGAACTAAAAGTCTTTCCCTCTAATTTTTGGATGGTCTAAAGGAATCTCAAATCTCTATCTTCTGCAAAAATTTCATAAAGAAACTCGTTTTATACAGAGAGATATGATAGAATCCTTGTCTAGGTCAAATACCTAGTCAAGGCTTATCCAAACATGGCATGTTAAAGGGCGCCCAACTCTTGAGCACCTCCTCCATATTTTCATGCATGGATCACCAGCAAAGGGTGCACAATGTATACCTTAAAAGCCATGAAAATTTCAAAAAAAAATTGGATAAATTTGGTACAAAATTGAAAGAGTTTGGATTTCTAAAACTTTATCTCATAGAATTCGAATCCAAACTTATTCCTTTTTGATTTGATCCAAACCACCTTCCATGTAAGAAAGAAGAGAGGAAACCTTTGTGAACGTGGGAGAGACCTGGGAGAGGGCTTTTGTCACACAAAATAAGTGGAGATTGGCGTTGAATAAGAGAGAGGGCGTGGGGAAGGCTTATGTGGCGCAAGGTGGAATCCTAGTCTTACTAGGATTCTATCTCATGACTTGTTTTAATTTGGTTTCTCAAACCAAATCAACCAAATTAGATCAACCTAATTAAAATATGTCTTAACCCAATTAAAAATCTAATTTAATCAGATTAAATTAGATTTAAATCTGATTTAATTTTTTAATCAAATTAGAAATTAGATTGACCCAAGTCCTAGTTGAACTAGGACTAGTTTTTCCTTGCACTTGGCTTATCCAATAAACCAATTGGACTTGATCCAATCAAGCCCAAACCAAATCTAATTAAATCATATTTAATTAGACTTAATCTCAACCCATTGGCTTAATCAAATTAAGCCAATTAGCAATCGAATTGCTAATCGATCCTCCTGCAACACTTGCACTGGGTTAAATGTCAATCGTATTGATCATTTAACCTAGAACGATTT